>NC_061487.1:22766994-23066994 GCF_022539355.2 Hippoglossus stenolepis | reverse complement strand
CCATGTCGGTGCAGGTCGGCCAACGCAGGCCAGCGTCCACCTGACAGGAACCACACTGAGTCTTCAGATCAGTAACACAAGCTCCATAAAGGCTAGAATTCAACTTTAGGGCTTTTACGATACATGATGCAGTCAAGAGAGATGATCACACACGGCCTACAGTCGACAAGAGGCTGATAAAATGTTGCAGGAGTCAAAATAAATAAAATAAAACACTGAGAAAAATAGAAGGACACCAAAAATAGACATCCACTACTTTTTTTCTGTCTCAGTTGATCATTAAACAACATGAGTCACCCGCCCTGTGTGGCTTCTTTGCCGTCATCAAGTCGGAGCTCACAACAAAACCACATCAGCCGTGAAGGGTTTCGCCTCTTCCCCCCCCCCCTCGCAGACTCATTCGCTAATAAAGCTTTCAGGGCATGAAGGCGAGGCAGCGACTCGCCTTCACCAAGTGTCTGAGCATTATAAATCATCGCCAGTGCCCAGGGAGGCTGCGTCCTTCAGCGTGACCTGCACACACATCCTCGACCAGTCGCACCTCACGACATTGAATGAGGGCAGAAAAATGAGGTGGCTGCAGTTCATCGCATCCATCAGGCCTACCGACAGGGAACAGTAATCCATGGTAGCAGTGTACATGGGTCGGGAGAAAAAAAAAACTGTCATGTCTGTGTGACTGTGGAATGCATATCTCTAGAGTCATTTATTATTTATCATTTATCACACTTGAAATTTGTATAGTGAAAGGCCCAGAGAAGGGCAGGGTTGACGTTTGTGCGATTTGGATACAGGATACGTTCAATATTAATAACATTTAAAGAAACAGGAGACCAGTGCTCGGTAGCGGCGGCGGCTGGGACTCATCAACGTAAGGGACCGTTTACCTAATTGAATAAACAGGTGAACAGCTCCTTGTACAGGAGGTGCAGCGTCAGGGTTCTGTCTGTGGACTGAGTCCTGCAGCCGCCACTCAAATACTGCAGGTCACTTTTATAGTTTCAAAAAGAAAGCTGCAACTAGCATCACCACAGGCCAAGCAGACAGCCCATTCCAAACAGGCACTTCTGCAAATGGTCCGCTGGCCGGGAGTCAAACCAGGGACCTGCAGCTTGAGGGCATCCAACCCATGTTGTATGTGCTTTAGCTGTTTGCCCCTTTAGGTCACCCCCTCCCCCCAGGAGCATGATATAAATTTCGCCACCAGCAATCAAGCAAACAATGCCACTCCCCCTGCAAGGTCTCTAATGTGCAGGCTTAGTGCACAGAATATTGGACCAGTATTTCTCCTCTGACATTTATCTGGGCTTTCCCCATTCCTTCACTTAGCTCCGACTGTAGATTATAGCAGCAGAGATATGAACATCGTGATGTACGATTCCCATTTTCCCGGAGCAGGTGTCAAAGTTGTGTATGTGCTAATGATGAGTGTGACCAGGGGAGAGCGAGAGGGGAAAAGCTCCCCCGGGGAGATTTGGCACCGAGGAGCAGCCACTCTTCCAGCCTGTCGTTTTTATCGAGGGAGGGGCCATGACTGACTGCAGGGTCCGAAAATTGCCTTGCATGAGATTTCTTTTTTTTAATGCCCGGAGGATAACATTTCTTGTAACACGTGTTAACTCTTTCGTTTAACCGTGACCTCCTAATAGCCTTGGTTGCTATGTATAGCCTGAGGTTTGCTCACATTAATGTGTAACCACTAAACAAACCTGTGATAAGAAGAAAACACAGTACGCTGCACGGTTATGTTTTCTGTGCTTGTCGACTCCCTTTACAAAGCAACAAAGTCATTACGTATTCCAGCTCCATACCGAGAATAACACCCAATCGATTCCAAAACCTCAGGTGACTTTTATGCCAGCTCTGTAGCCCCAAGGCGTGCACCCACACACACACAAACACACACACACACAGACACAAACAAACTGCAAACTTTTAATCACTAGATGAGCAAAGTCAATGCCCTGGCTTCACAGCTGGAAGCGAAGGGGAAGCACAATCCGTCTTCCCACAGAGAGGAATCAATGCTGCACTGTGAGAAAATATCCATAAACAAATCATCAGGTGACTATTTATCATATTCAAGGAAGGACTTTAAATGAAACATCAGCGTTTGCAGGAGTATGTGGCCCTTTATTCTGACGTCCTTCGAGTCTAAATCCAGTTTCCAGGCTGCAGGTTGCTGCAGTTTGATTTATTGTCACTAACACATTGAGTTGTTTTTTTTCCCATTATGACAGCTTCTTTACAAGCCTGTTTTCTGCACAGGCTCAGCATTAGCAAGTTAGATGAGCCTCTGCGTCCAGGACTGTTTCACTTAGCAAAATCATACATCTCAATCGCACCCGCCCTCCCTCTATCTCCCTCCCTTCCACCAGTGGAGCCCGAGGGGACAGGAGACGGCTGCTAATTGCGAGTTGAACCAAACACACGGTGTTAAAAACAGATAACGCTGGATATCATACAGCCTGCTATGAAAGGACATGCCAGAGAAAAACGTGTTTCTTTTTAAACCCCTAGCTGTCATTCGTTTGTTTCGTAAGAAACCTGCACTAACTTGAACCAGACCTCGTGCCGTAATAAATAACATTATGTTAACATCTCCTCGCAGAATAATCAAGAGTTTGGCATTCTGTCTCACTTTTGAGAACTTGGAGGCGCGTGGTTCTGCAGCAGCAGCTGACTCTGCAGCGGCAGCACCAGTAGCCTCTCACCTCTCCACAGCGCTGCCACTCCCTGACAGGTTTATGGACACACAACACCATCTTTTTCCTGCACCAGGCAGCGGGGATCACCTGACCCCTGAGTGCAACGTGCAGCCACAAGAAGAGAATCAGACTCTCAGCAAAAAAGGCCTCGGGGAATGTGTTAATGTTAAATCTGCACAGAACAGTAAGTGCAGCTGCTAAGGAAATAAACTGTAGCAGGAGTGGAGGGTGTTAATGTACTGTTTGTGCACTAGGCTATATCCTCTGAGTGTGTTTTAATAGTCACACAACACCTGTCATCCAGTGCTACACAAAATTCTGGCCGGAGCAGCTGCATTTAATCCTCATGTGCTTGAATAAGACCTGTATTAGCTGTGAAAAGTGAAAGTAAGACGATACAGTGACATATAGGCAGGAGAACCATGGTGCAGCTCTGACCTACATCAAGGCACGGATGGAGCATAACTGAGCCTGAGGCACTGTCAACCGTTCAGCCAGCAGATATCAGAAGGGCCAGCAGTGAGTAAACCATCGCAGAAGCTGAGCCGAGCGCTGTAACCGCGGCTATTCTTTACGCAAATAAATAATGAATTAGAAAAAGACTTTGCTCAAAGTTTCAGCAGGACACGCTTGGACAAAGGGACTCCTGCTGCGGAGTGAAGAGACGTAGTGTGCGTCTTCTCCAGAGATCAATTATTTCCTCGGAACAAGTCAAGACTCGGAGCAAGTCCAAGCTCTGGAGACTGCAGCACTTTGCACTGAGGCTTCTGAGCACATTGATTCCAGGAGATAGAAGACTACAGTGGAAATGTAAAGATATAAAAACATGCAGGCTGCAGGAATATATACCATTATACTAGCAGCTACCATAGGAAATGTAGGTACTACTTCTTTAGTTATGCTTACGTTTCCTTTATCTTTTGACATTCATTTCAAATGATGTTGTAATATTATATCTACTGTCATTAATTTCAGATTTTGTTTGATATCAAACGCTGTCTTTGATTTCAATTTGCCTCTTGCCTTTGATGTTTTGTATTCTTGGATTGTATTTATTTTACCTCCTTGTTAAAGCTGTTTTTAAAAGGTGCAATATAAATAAAGTTATCATTAAATGTGGACATGTGGGAGCAGATTATTATGACATCTGCAAAGTCACTGAGAGCTAAAAGTAAAACAGATTTTCAACTGACAGGACCATGCTCTGATTGATGGACTGATATTTGCACTTGGAACTTGCTGCATGTGTCAGTGAAGAAAGCTCAGCTCACTGGAGTTAGATGCACAAGTTCCTCCATGTTTGTTGTCCAGCAGTTAGAATCCCTGTTACAGGTGAGGGATCAGGTGCATGGACTCGCAGTAACGTGGGAGCTGCACGTCATTCATTCATTCATTCATTCATTCATCACCAAGTACCTGTCATCGTAGCAGAAATCGGCGCCCAGAGTGTTGACATACAGGACCAGAGCCACGGCGCCGCACAGCAATTCTGCAAACATCTCTCTGCGTCGCTCACACCCGAGGGAATAACGATAATAATAATAATAATAATAAAAACAAAATGTAAGAAAAAGTGCCAAGCGAGACCGGGAGAGACAGCGAGCTCTCCTCCCTCTCAGTCCGCGTCTTTGTCAGGATGTCTCCGCGAAAAACAAGTCCGTCTCCCCCTCCATCATCCTCCGAAGTGCACAAAGTGGATAATCCCGTGCGCGGCCGCCTCTCTAACCCATGTTGGGTGCGAGCTGCGCGGGCTCGAGTTGCTGCGGGGAGCCGCTGGGTGCGTGGAGGTGAGAACACGAGCAGCGTTTGGGGGGGAAAGTGAGCCACACGCACACGCACGCCGTCCTTCCTTCCTCCCTCACCCGACGCCGAGCGGCAGGACTCGGCCTCTGATGCTCCGCCGCTGGAGGAGCGTCGTGATGGGGAGCGCGGTCAAGCTGCCGGGGGCGCGCGTGGCACATCCGGTCAGACCTAGAAAATAAAGCGTGCTGAGAAAAATGTTTGAGATAAGATGAGATGAGATAGGATAAGATAATCCTCTAATTGCAATATTACAGCAGCAAGAGTCAAGTAAGTAATAATAGGTATCATGAAGTGTAAGGGAATATCAAATACATAGAAAAATATAAATGGAATACAAACTAATATGTAAAAACATGAAAACATATGTACAGTGAATGGATTGTACATGAATCGTTGTATTGCACATATAATATATTGTATATTTTAGCAACACTACACGCAAATCTGAGGTTTTTTCACTTTTGAACTGTCAATTTCTGCCAGTGAGACTCAAAGGCTAATGTGCAGTTAAATTCACATTTTCACTACATATTCTGTTTACGATTATATATATTAGTTTTTATTTCATTTATATTTTTAAGTATTGCATGCTACTTATGATCACTTTACTGACGCCCTCTTGTAAATTTCCCCGCTGTTGGATGAATAAAGGATCTTATCTTATCTTAATGAACCACACTTCAACCGAAGCTAATATAAATCTTAATGTTTTCTTCAAATTTCATTAAATATAAATCCTGAAGCAACTTTACATTAGTGTTTATTTTCTCAATTCATAAAATAAAACTTTATTTTACAGAGAAAAGGTGTTTGCATCTATATTTCCCATAACTTGTGTGCCTCTATATGCTTTTATATATTCTATGCTTAGATTTTATGTCATTTGTTGCACTTTAAGCTGCATAATATGTATATAGAATGTGAATATATATAACATGGATTATTTCTTTTTAACATAAACATGAATATTCCATTTGCAGATGAAATGTAAATGAAATACTATTTTTAGTTTAATTACTTTATTCTCTCAACTTCATGAATTCATATTTAATTTATATTTATCATCCATTTCCCCCATGGAAATGCTCGACTCTTCATTTATAATGATTTAGGTTTTATTATGGAGGACAATCTGCTCCACTTCCGCTGCTTCTCTCGCTTTCTCCGGTCCATTGACGCAGTTGTGATCCAAACGCATGTGGTGAGGAGATCTGCGGCGCATGCGCACTGCCACCCCCTCCTCCTCCTGAGCTGTGGATAAATCACAGCCCATGAGGTTCACTCACCAACAGTAGTGCTTAATGTGGAGGTGGTCCTGTCACTGCAGGTATAAACCCACTGATTCACCGAGCGACACCATGAATGTTTCATTTCATTTCATAATCATTTCATTCCCTCAGAGTTTAGCAGCATAATTAGTGGTTTATTATTATAATCAGTGGTGTCACATTGCTCATGTATCTCCAACAGTGCAGAATAAGTTATGGTTTGAGCTAATATGTATATCCTGATTTCATTAATTAGAAAAACGTAACTAATTAAAGATCTCCTAGACAATCGTGTGGCATCGCTGTTATATCTGTTTTTGAATTATTTTGCCAAATCTTATATTCTTATACTGTTCTGGCTTCAATACACTAAACAAATGATCAAAAACAGCAACTACATTTTTTGTGCTGTTTCTTCTGTTGAAAGTACAAATAAAATTAAGGAAAAAGATGGAAGATTCCTAATTTGTTTATTAAAAATATATCTTATAGTCAGCTTGTAGTAGAAATCACAGTTTTCTGAATGTACCTCTGACCCCTTTCGAATGAAAAAAGACAAGCTGTCAAATTAAATCATAAGAGTTAAAAAAAATATTTCCCCTGATTTAATGTGAAGAAAAGGTGACAGGTTCATCACCTCGGCCCCTGAGAGGCTCCACGGTGTCCTCCCAGTAATTGTTTTCTATTGATTTAGGGTTGGGCCAGGATGAAAGCGGCTGTATAGCAGGTCCCACAGTGACCAGTAGAGGGCTCACAGTTCATAATGTCAGTGGAGAGATCATACAGAGTTCTAATTGCAGCCTCTAATGTGCAATTAAATGCATAAATACAATTATTTTTCTAGTAATTATCCAGTGATTATGTCACTGCTACAAATTACTTTCAAACACTTAAATACAGTAGAATAACAAAACGACATCGTCATGACGAACAACATCAGCATCTGCTTATTATTATACCTTCTCCTAGATTGGATCATCAATTTCAGGATGAACAACATGTTTTCATTTCCAGAAACAATATTCGGCATTTAATGATCAAACTCTTCTTCTAGGTCCATTGAAATGTTCTTGGAGGACCTTCCTTCGGGGATGTTGCACAATATAAAGACATTACAGAATATTTGTAAAAAAAACAAACAGTGCTCCACAGACAAAGAAAGTGGTCTGACCCGCTGCGTAGTGATTCAGGGTTGTTTCAGTACAGACAGTGGCCTTTCACAGGACGGCAGCAGGACACTATGATGTAACACAGTTCAGGAATTAATTAGACCGATCAGAGCAACCGGCACAAGGTTGTTGTTCTTCTTTGCTTCTCGTCTGCAGTTCACAAGCACTGAAGAAATATCAAAACACGAAGGAGCCGATGCAGTTTTTTCCCCCACTGGGTTAAATACACGTGCGTTCATGTGCTTTAATGTCTCACTTAAAAAAAAAAGGACCATCACTGTTACAACTACAAAGAGAGAAATGATTGATCAAATAATTCATATGCACACGTGTAACTGCTTCTCTCTACTTCTGGATGCTGATCTTGGATTGTGGATTGTGGAGGCGGCTTATTGTGAACAATGATTACAACAAGACTACAATACGCCTTCTCACATATTCTACTATTACTGACAATAACTGCTCCTTTTAATTTGTCATTGCTGCTTCCTTCATCTCTATCAGACATTTTCTTATGTATAAATACTTTAAACATCGACACACTTTTCCATTATGTTACAAACTGTTATTTTGTTGATGTGTTCAGTTACACGTGGCATCTGTTGCACTTCTGTCCGTCCTGGGAGGGGACATCCTCACTTGTCTCTCTGATGTCTCAACGTTCTCTCCCACTGTTTTGGGTTTTTTCTGTAGTTTTTCCTTTGTCATCAAATCAATTCTACTTTCAGCAAATTCAAATTCACATAGTCCAGCAGATTAATTTACTATAATGCATCATCCTTCAGAAGCTTATCATTGGCTTAGTATATAAATTATACATTTCTAAAGTAACAAGTAAATTTAATAGAGATAAAAGCACAATATTTCTCTTTGAGCTTTAGTGGAATTATTATGCGGTTTGAAATTTTTAAGTGCAAGTCCCTCAAAGTTGTATGTAAGCACAGCACATGTATACTGTACATCTCTAAAATATGATGCATCCTTGGTGTCGATTATGAAGTATATAAAATCTATTATAAATAACTAAGTATATAGAGTTATTGATTAGGGGAATCAAACTGATATTTAGAGTAAACTAAATCCTTTCATCCTTGTTAAGGAATCACAGTCACTGTGCGTTATCTTTACCAGTTCTCAGCTTCACATATGTAAAGTGTCCGGACCAAAGTGAAAACATGTGCATGTGTGTGGAGGAGAGACAGAGGGCGGCCGGGTGGGGCTCTGCCTGATGAGTGTGACAGAGGAAGACCTCCCTGCACGTCTCTGGATCCTGGACGGTTTAAAGGAATTACAGGGACACTGCTCTGGCTGTTAGATAATTACAGGTTCAGACCCAACGTCTGAGGGCCAAATCACTTCTGCATGGAAAAAAAACCGAGTGCGGTGAAACTGAAAGTGATGCTTTACGCAGGCGCTCGTAAGTACGGCTTTGCACGAAGCCAAGAGGCTTAATGTGCTTTGTTGGTGTTTTGCAGCGACTGACATTCAGTATGAAACAAACAACTTTTATCAGGCAGCGTCTTAATGAACGATAACTTGAATAAAACCAAGTAAATGCCTGCACGTGGTGTTTCATGTTGAGTCAAGATGGAAACAAAAGAACTGTCGCCAATTGTTGCCCCATATTTTTGTATTCGTAACTCTTTCTTTGCTCTTCATCCTCGTGTGATCTGAGGGGGACTTTCAGACCTCGCTTGCTTTGTTTGGTCCAGACCGTCTGTACGAAAATAACAGATGTGAAAGGTGCTTCGGACCAACGGGCCAAAATTCTATACGACCAAAAGAGGTGGTTTTGATTGTTTGCAGTGTGAAAACACTTCTTGGGATAGTGCTGACTTTCAGAACAACTGACCGGATTCTCCAGGGTAGCCTAGGCTCACCGGATTACTTTCAGTCTGAAGACGCTGATGATGTGACGTTTGAACAACGAGGACGTTTGGTCATTCGTACTACGGGTTCTGCGCCTGAAGTTGGGGATGCTGGTCGTGATACCATGATGATCTTAGAGTGGCAACAAAAAGAACAGTTTATTCATTTTCTTCAATCAAAATAAAGAATAGGTAGACGCAGCCCATGTAGGTGTTCTCAGGTTTGGGGATCTGCTGGTTTCTTCTCACAGTGGCTCGACTGTAGCAGACCCCTTTTACAGACTCGGAAAGAAAGATGCAACCAACCAGCGTCACCACAGTCCATTCCACACAGGCAGGTTTACAATGGGCACTGCACTGGTGTGAACAACGTGACGAAACCATGAGCCGTGGTTCAGGTGAGAAAACGCCTCTGATTTCCAACGTGTTTGCCAAGAGACTAATCAGGATAAATCTTTACTGCGAGACATCAGCTCTGAGGATTCATCTTGAAGCAGCTTACTCAGCAACTATCATCTGTAAATTACTTTTCACTTCAGAGTTGATGGTGCAGTCGGGGGGAACGTAACGCCGACGGGCTCATCGAGAGGAGGGGGACGAAGTATGCGTCCGTCAAACAACACGTAGTGGCATTTCCATTAGTATAATTTGTCCTTCGCTTTTTTTCCCCCCACTCGAGTTAGCGACGTGGCAGCTTCATTAAGTGTGACGGAGACGGTGGAGCAGGAAGTTTGATGGATTGATAAGAAAAAGATCTTTGGAGATTGTTAGGAAGATTACGCTGAACCTGCTCCCTCCTAATGTACAAGGTGATGGCTGCTTGAGCTCTACTGGGTCTGAGTGTGCGATGGTGCATGGAGAACAACATTTCCAATTTAAAAACCAATTTAATCCTGAGCAGAGGAGTGCAGAGAGAGGCTTGCTATTATCTTTAGGATGAACCTGCCTACATCTGTGGCACATAACCCACAGGTTCTTTGGCTCTTTAAAATAAGCAGCTATACTTTACTTTTTTCCCTCGAGTAACCACCATCTTAGGAATCCATCAGCACACCCTGCGTATTGCTTTGAACCCAGATGCCCCCTGCAGCAGCCGCCACGCCGCTGCCTCCCTCCCTCTCAAGTCTACACAGAGAGGGGGAGTCTTTATCTTTGGCGAGGAAGGGAGCGCTCGTTTTTTTTTTTTAAATCTCTCTGAAGCCACGAGTTCTGAGGCAGATTCGCCTTTTTTTTGCCAGGTGAAATCAAACCAAGCTGGAGTGGGTGAGGCGTGGGTGAATACCTTTGATTTCTACCTTCCAAGTAGCAGCTCAGCGTTTAACCATTCGCCGTGAAGCTTTAAAATGACAACGGGAGAAATGGTTAAGGTTCGATGGCCAGCGAGCAGGGGGGGGTTATTTATGGCTCAGAGACAGAGAAGAAGAACAATAAAATCTCTCTACAAGAAGAGAAAGCCAGCGAATTATCAGCAAAATGAACAGTTTCCATGGTGCGTTTTGACACATTGTACGAAACCTGTTATATTAAACGTCCGCTTTAATTTGTGTTATCATTAACTATGCGGAGGGTTCAGTAACTTCCAGTTCTTTTTGATTAGGCACCAGATTCTCCACAGGATGAAAATGCCAGCACAGCAGCAGCCTGCTATAAATAAAAACAATAGATCCTAAAGCAACGTTAAGCCGGGATGCTGCGAAGCCAAGAGCTCCCATCTGTTTATGCTATACAGACATAGGCATTGTCAGAGGAATGCTGTGGCTTTTTCCGAATGCCGATCTTTCCCTGTTAACTCGACCCAAGGAAAGGGGATCAGATCATTGTGGTGGTGGTGGCGGGACAATCTCTGCCAGCCCAGACGTGTCCTGCCAGCCGCACACCGCCCGTGTCCTTTTCAGGACGGTCACAGCACACAGGGGTGCTCACACTCATCTGCGCGATGAAAATCACCCGCAGCAAGGTCTTTCCACGGTTCAATCAGCGTCTCCACTCCAGAGACAATCGCTGAAACTTCTGTCATAGCCAACCTTCGTTTCCCACACTTCTGGCAACTGGCAGGTTCCACCAGAGCTGTGTGGACTTGTACAGGATCCTCCTGTGACTTTTAAAAGCTGCAAAAATTACAGCCTTTGGCCCAAGGACATTCAGATGACGAACTCTCTGCAGAGCAAAAATCTGCCTGTCCTCCAGTCTGCTCGAGAATATCTCTCAGATACTCAATGCAGCCAGAAATGATGATATGTTTGGAGGTCGATTTGATGACTCAACGTCAAGCGTCTGTCCTTTTCTATAAATAAGTTAAATAAAACCGAGAGATGGTCAAAAAGTAGTAATATTCAAAGTTATACACATAAATTCAACTATGATTATCTGTGAAACTGCAAACTACAATCTGCAGCAGCAACCGTTACCATAAACCTGGTAAATGTTCATTTTTAACGAGGCCCAACGGACAGCTTACACTTTGCCAGCATATTTCCCACCTAAACCCCACAGATGTATTCAGACGGAGGACGCACAATCATTTGAATGAACACACAGCTCCCTGAGCCCTGTCCTTGTATACCTACGCTGCCTGTGAATCCCAGGGCTGTAGCTGTGTGTGAAAGTATGAGAGTGTGTGTAGCATGTGTGTGTCGGGATGCTGCTCACATGCACATAAACCAGCACGGCTGTTTACAAGGGCGTGTGTTTATACATCCGTCCCGGCCGTTTTTTTTGATGTGTAACATTTGGTCCTCAGTCTGAGTGCCGCTGATGAGAAGCACAGCTGATCCGAGTTAATGTGTTCAGCAGAAGATGGAAGAGGGGAGCGGAGTCGAGGGATCCTCTAAACGTCGGCTCCTTTGCCCCAGCCTCGACTCCTCTGGTGAGTGTACACGCTAGAGGAGGGCTTAATGTGAACAAGAGTCTTGTTGATGTTATGGAATTGTGTATTTTTTGATGTCACGTCATGTGATCGAGTTAGACGTCGTGAGTCTGTTGGCTCCGCTGCAGCTTGGCAGATGTTTGAACGAGCAACCAGAGGGAGGAAATAAGGACACATTATCATAAATACTCGTAATATGCAATACTCTTTAACATGTTACTAAAAATACCACCAAGAAAAAATAAAACAGCTTTTTTTACAAGGCCTTTGTCACAGCAGACGTTTCTACTTTTAAAAGTAACAAACGCACATGTTGGTAAAGTGCAGTGTGGCAATGGGCTGAGTTATGCCAGGAATTACAATTCAATAATCTACCAATAACAATTATTAAGGTGAAGAGTGAGGAGTTGTGAATTAATCCCAGTCATGACACCCACAAGGGCCTGAGAAGAGGCCTATGAAACAAAATTAATGAATTCAGGGGCCACATCCTTTCGGAGGTTGTGTTTGAGAACCAATTGGCTCAACTAGGCCATCCCATTTTGAAGTCTTCTTCAAACTTGGCAGACAAATGAATCCATCATTGAATCCTCATCGGGCTAATCTATCCCAGGATTACTGGCTAACAAGCTAGCTATTTCGGTGGATGAACTAAGTAAAGCTGCTTCCAGACATGCACTGAACTCTGCAGTTCCTCTGTATTTTCTCAGGAGGAGGTGCATGTGTGAACGCAAATGTCCGAGTGAGACCTCTGCAGCTTCTGCTGACTTACTGCGCCGGTCCTCCTGGTATAAAGTCCTTAGAAATCCAGGAGAATTCGATGTGCAAACACAAACTCCGTAGCCAGTTCTCCAGATTTTTACCCGCAGGTCATGATAAGTAAGTGTAAGTGCAGAGGCTCAAAGCTGCTAACAATACAGTGGTAAGAAGAGGTGAACCTGGTGACGCAAATAGGAAATCCTCTGTCCTTCTCATTTCAGTAAGGCCTTCGCAGTCTGATCCCTTCTTTAGTTTCTCCTGGACCAAGGCCTCTGAAGGATGTGGCTCCTGAATTGGGACAAAGCTTAAGTGGAAGTGTTTATAGCATCTTTGAGCTCACTGTTTTGGTTTCTGACTGTCAACTTCACTCTTTTCATTCACTCTCACTGCTCCCATATTATTATTTTGGGCGTCAGCTTGCTGCTATTTACAATGGAAAAACTTTCAAAACCCCACTGTGCACTCCCTTCTCAGGACCAAACATTTAGCAACTAGCTGGTGAACACAACGTAGCACTTAGCAGCTGAAGAGCCCGATGTTTTCTTCATGGGTTGGTGGAGACCAAAACAACAGCTAAAAAGAGAATGAACAGACTTGATTCACCTGATTGCCCGAAAGGAAATTCTAAAGTTTGTTATAACAAAGTAAAAATAAGAAAAATGCTTCAATTCGTAGCACACAAATCAATTAAAGTTTTAACAAAATTGCCAACTTTAATTGAACAAAAGAAATTTGTGTTTTACCAGTTGAAGAAATAAGATGGTTAACAATCTTCAAAGTACACCAGTTGTATGAGTAATGTTCTTTTTTAAATATTTGTTCTTACTTTGATATTGTTTTCATGGTTTTTATCAAAAAGATCAAAGTAAATACTTATGGCAGACATAATGGAATAATGCTAATAATGTTAATAAATATCTAAATCAACCTTTGAAACCAGTGACGTAATCGGTTTGGTATTTATGTTCTATATTAATATTCCACTTCAACAAGCTACAATGGCTTGTGGGACAAACTGGGACCAATCCAGTCCCTTCCCTAATCCGTGCATGAAGAACAGAAAGATCCCACTGAATTAAACAAGTGGACGTTAGTGAGGAGCAGCCACAGATGATATCAGAGGGACCGTGCCACAAAAGCGTTTGCTCACAAAAACATTCAGAAGGAAAATGAGTTAACTGAATTCAATGAATCACTGGAAGATGTCCCTGGCAAAAAGAGTTTTTATTGTCTGTCGGATGCCAATTATCAGTCAGATCAATTTCATCAAGATGTTCTCCTGGACGCCATTAGCATCGAGAACAGCCTCAAACTGCCGCCTTAGCACATAAAATCAAAATCAAATGTGAAGCGCTCGGAGTGGCCTCATTGTGTGCCTTGCATCGGCAATAACCCCCTTCATCGCCGCACTCCCACACTATAAACATGCTGTTTGATTTATAGTGCACTGAACACATCGTGGAGAGTGACTCGTCTCTGAATGCTAATGTACCAAAGTTAAACCTTGCATACGAATGTGTCCTCCTCCCTCTCCCCCCCTTCTGCCAGCACACTTCTCGCACAATTTCTCCCTCCATCCTCCTCTGTCTCGGTTCCTCTCGCTTCCTGTCACTCCGACTTACTTTTCCGCTCTCGCACACATGCGCGACAAATTGTTGGGCCACGCTTACACTTTCTACGCAATAGTTTCAGCGATGAAGACGGGCTCACAGGCGAGGAAAAGCAAGTTGCTCCAACGTTTTTTCTCTTTTGTTCTTGTCTCCGTTTCTCTTTTCCTCTCTGCTCCATTCGGGTTCAGAGCCAGAAATCCACATGGTGCTCCAGGACTTGAGTGGAGCCACACATCAGGAATTCAGTCTGGCCTCATATGAAGGGGACAAGCAGTAACCTCTTGTTTGGGGTCAAAGAGGACGACACTTACGCTGTAATTTGACCGTATGATGTGGGCTCAGGGATTATGTGTTATTATACATCAGAGGAAACCAACATTTTTGACACTGGTATTAATAATATTACATGTCTGAGAGAACAGGGATATGTGTCATCTGAGTTCAGAATCAGCTGTTTTCAAACTAAATACTGGATAAGTTTCACGTGTCACACGTCTAATTCTGGGATCAAGCAACAGACTGCAATGATTTTGTCCCGTCTGGGTTGAAATGAATGTAGATTTTCAATGTAATGGACACTACTGTTCAAACCATAGATTGTACGATGGGACACAATGGCAGCTCTACAAAAGTGATTCTGTGAGATTCTGAGTTCATATCCAGAATAAAATGGGTTCATTTCTAGTGGGAAGAAGTTAAGATGTGTTATCCATCTTTATATAGGCAAAAGTCTATGATTCAAACAAGACAGACTTCATGGAACAATAATGTCAGCTTTGCACCGAGAAAAATATGTAACAGTCAAATATGCATTTGTAATATGCAATGTTACCTGATTTTAACTGAAATGACCAGAGTCCTATTTTACCTCGCCCCTATTTTACCTCGCCCCATTACCCCTATTTTAACTTGCTAGCTTAAAGTTATTGTGTAGTATGCTAACATATTTGTATTATTTAACTTGTGAAGGGGCTTAATGAACCAAACGTAAACAATCAACAGTACAATTTCATTTTTTGACCCAGAATAAATGGAAATCATCTATTAATGCTCAGGACGTTTTCATCATATCACAACTCACAAGACTCGACTATATTCGCCACATCGTCTATTTGTCTACGCTGTGACTGTTTCAAGTGAATGGAAATGATATAAAACTATACGAGTTGCTTTTCTAGCTGCTCTCAGTTATTGCGGAGCCTGATGACAGATCTCAGTCTCGGCAGAGCTGAGCTGAGCTCGTCTGCAGCATATTGTCAGTGAACAACAGTCCAATGAGGAAAATGTGAACACGTCAACCTTAGAGAGTTGAACCCGGGTCAAGTCTGAAGGATCGGCCTTGATATAACCAGATGCTCCCAACCGGGGCCTCTGCATTCATTCAAGACGACGTCTTCAGTGTAAAACAATCAGATCTTATCTGATACGTCTGAGTCCGTGGCGCATTTCTGTAAAACAAACTGAGAACAACAGCACATGAGCTCTCGTCGCAGCCGTGTTTGCCAGCTCACGCAATGCAAGGCGGAGAGATGACAGATACTAAACAAAGGCCGAGCTCTCAAAACACCACAATACCACAAACAGCCTCGACATATTTTCCGTCAAATGTAATGAAATTGGATTTAAATGTTGCATATACACACACACGAGTGTCTGCCAAGCCCGATGTACATAGACTCCTGACTGTGAGACGCTTTTTTATGAGATGGCCAAGTTTAAAAAAATGAATGAGAGTTTTTTTTGTTTTGCTGAGGGATTTCTAGCCTTTTTTATTTTGGCTTTCTAACTGTTACAGGAGACTATTTTACAACATCATAATTTCTAATGGAGTGCTGCAGACGTTTGTTTGCCGGTGATTATTAAGACTCCCCAAGTTCTTGTAAGCAGCCATCTTAAACCCACTGTTTGAAAATAAAGATCCGATTTATAGTTCCCCCCCCCCCCCAGAGAGCAGATATTAAACTCCAGTGTTGTGCTTCCAACATGCTTATGCGATCGGCCATTATTGTTCATTAGGACTGAACCAGTGACTTGCAGTAAAAGAGAGAGAACACACAGTCCATACACGCGGAGCCTCATTGCCAAAGCCTGGGAGATAATAACAAGAGAAACATGCTTCCAACTCCCATAAGAAATTACAGAGTGCTCCGATACTGCAGCTCGTATCACGAATAATGACCACGAGGGAAATTCCTCCACACGTATAATGACATCTTTTGTCCTTTGTTGCATTTTTGGGGCGCTGTGATACTCCAAACTGTTTACATCGTTGACAAGGATTACTGGAAGTCCACCGCGCTCCCCCAGTGATGCACGGGATAGGGTGTCATCGAGCCTCTAATGGGCCCTTTAATCTGCCCGTCTTCTCAACAGCGCAGCCGGGCGCGGCAGACACGGGTGGGGACAGATGTGGAGGATGTCGTGGAAAATATTTTGACTGGCGATAAACAGTGGCTTCGTCGTGTTTGGACATTTTTATGCAACATTTCAATTTTGAAAGGGATCGTGTTTGAGCTTATTTATGTCCCGGACATCTGGAAGTGATTCAATTGACAGTTTCTACTTTTTCTACTTGGTGTTTTTTGGTTCCTTTTTTTTTAAATTTCACGTCAACTACGTGTAGAATTTATACAAACACACAAGACCTTAAATTTGTGGCATTAAGTTCAAATATGAATTTGAATCTGTGACACAGGCGGAGTTAATCTTAGATACAAATCAGGAGATCTGGGGAACGTTCAGTCTCAAAATAGTTTTGCACCATTTATCTTTCCAGGTTGAACGACACATTTGCTCAGAATAACGTGCAACAGACTCGGTTGACTCTTGCTTGGTGGGTGTGTCAGAGATGTCACCTGATCAGCGGTGACCTGCACATGAACCCCAGCGTATTTAAAAGGCAGCGCACACGTTGGGTCCTGAAGTTCCCTACAAATGAGGCAGCTGCTGCTTTTATTGGTGTTTGCATCAATTGAAGATGTTGAAAGACATGTTGAAGTTATTAAATAGAATAAGCTGATAATAGTTAATATCACTTATTTCAAGTGTTTCTGATTTCTACAAACCCTTTTGTATGATTTTAACTTTCTGGAAATTCCCTCACGTGATGTGGGTGTTCTGACAAAGTATTCAACACATGTTTAACCCACGTCACCTCCCTCAAGGATGACCTTCTCTGCTGCCATGTTTGCAACGCTTGTGTATGACAGGGTGAGATCAAAGCACCAAGGTTTACTTTGAAATAAACGTTTCGCTATGTGTTGTGTGGGCTGAACAAAGCCCAGGAGCCAAGGTCGAAGGTTTTAGTCTTTACTCACAATTCAGTCGCATCTGGACAGTCACAGAGTCCAGATGAGACAAATATCAAAAGTCCATAAACACAATAAAAGGTCAGAAAGGAGGAAGCAACACGAGAAAAAACACTCGAACACATTCACATGGGGGGGGGCGGCTGCAGAGAAGAGCTTCCAGGAAAACAGGAACAGGAAACTTATCAGGTACCAGGTGTGTGGTCGTGAACCAGGAAGTGAAACGACAGGATATCATTAACAAAATAAAACAGGAAATGGAATGTGCAGAAACTTAACTGGATGTTACAAAATCCCCCACTGAGTCCTTCCCTGAGTCCTCTGCTACTCAGGAGAAGCCATCTTATCCTTTCAAATGATGAAAATGTCCCATAAGTCCAAAGCATTTGGACTTTGTATAAGGATGGACGATATAACAGCGCACACACAGTGAAGCCAAAGCTTCTCAATGGCCCCCTGGTGGCTTGCTGCAACACAGGTCATAAACCCTGCCTCCTCAATGTTAGCAGATGGGACATGGACCAAACTAAACAGTCAAAACAGATGTCAGATAAGTTCATTCAAAGATGGTTTCTCTCATTTTGGATCGATGCTGTCATGCTGTATGTTCCAGTGGCTCAACTCTGGTTTTAAATAGTTACTTGATGTCATGATAAGGCGTGATCGATAGCTTCCACCATCACTACCTGTGCAGTCATTTATCCCGGCCGCCATCAACCTTTTAAATGCCTTGTTTTTATGTATTTGTTGATGTATTTATTGTTTTTATGTGGTTACCTGCTGGCTGTACAACTATTTGGCCCTCTGGGATAATAAAAACGCCTTGAACCTTGAAAGTCTGGCTCCAAATGACGCAAGATGGAATTGTTCACATCCAGGATATTATGGCTTAGAGGGAAAAAAGTGGACACGCCGTCTTTAGATAGAAAGGGTCATAAAAACTGTCCGAGTCCCTGGAACTACAACAATCGGATCCTCGTCCTGTAGAAATGATATTAGTCATCAATCGATTATTTTTTCGGTTACAAGCTACAGGCAGCGTGCAGCATCCTCTCCGTATCATCTGTCCTCTGGTGGCTCTATCAAAGCACTTCACAAATCCACTTGAGAGAGCAGGAAGTGTTTTATGACTGGGCAGGATTCCCCACTCGGAGCTGGCAGCCACGCACACGGCTACAACAACCCCTGCTGCGTGGTGTTTACTCGCCGTGTTTCACAGAGTAAACCCACAGATCACAGAAGAAGAGGGACATCAGACTCTCACACTGAATTGAAGTTATGTGAATGTGTTTTTTTTTACGGCCTGTGCTGTGATGATGCTCACTAAACACCCACAGATGCACTGCAGGATGACTCACAGAGCATTAACGGCCTCTTGCAGTAAAAACACTGTGTCATTTCTCAACACATCCATTCCAATATATTGTGCTCTCTGGTTTTATTCTTATCAATACCCACCCAGTTCAATTGTTATATAATCTCTTCCACTGGTCTTTGAGCTTTCGCAAGTTTGAAAAACCGATTGTTAAGTCAACACTATTGAGTTGCATTATGGAAAATGAAGGATCGGTGTGTTTTTGCAGCTTGGTTCATATGGGACTTGGATTCATATGTTTGATTCCGAACACTTTTTAAAAATCCACCTCTTGCACGTCCGCAACTTATCAGAAGTACGAAATTAAATCGCTGGAGAAGAACCAGCTTCGTTCTATTCGAATGTTTCTGAGCGATATACAGCCAGAGGATTTAAAAGGACAAAGTCATTATTTTGATGAATGAAACCTAAACTGATTGACTGGTGTCCACGAAGCAGACAAGTCCAATCACTCTGAAAATGTATTGGACACTAAATTGTTCTCATCAAGTGTAAACTGCCTTTTACAAACATACTATAAATATTTCCTGATTTGAAACTGGCAAGATTTCGGTTTCCTGCCACTAACCGAAAGCCTTTGAATTCTAGATGCCGCATGCGAGGAAATGATGATGATTAATGATGATGATGATGATGATTATGATGATGATGATAGGCGGGTGGATCAGTCTTGATTTTTTGACTGATAATTATCCATCCATCTAAGTCATCTAATCAATCAATGGTCTATCTTTGTGGAGACGGAGTCATTTACTGCAGGTTACACAGAGTTCAAGTTAACAAAATGTTTTCACTATAGGAAGAAGAATATTTACATATAATTCATTTGACTATACAGTGAACTATGCAAATGATTGTTTCAAAGCAATTAAAAGTATTAAATCCAATTAATATATAAACAAAGTAAGTTTGAGGCCTCACGATAGGCAGGAAACAAGCTGAAGCTCGGGTGTCCATATATACATTATTGGCCCTCAACCAATGTACCATTATCTCCCATCATCAGTACGTCCAGCTCTCCGTACACAGCTTCTCTGGGCACAGGTTCTTTTACCTCACGGCCTGTAACAACACCAAGAGACAGAAGTACAAAGAAGCCGGTTGTCATGGGAATAAACTTCTGTTAAGCGAAATGACACACATGCAATTTTAGAAATCTTTGGCAGCTCACAAATCAGGACATTGGGCCTAAGGCTGCGTCAGAGGGTTTGCAGGGCTTCGCTTCGCGTGCCGAACATTAACCAACCCAACCGCTCTCGTTTTGGACTCTAACTCGCTGCTTAGAGACCAGAAAAAAAAAGGTGAAAGTCCTGCCACATGATTATAATATGACACCAAACGTTTCATGCCTTCGGAGCAGGTAACTAATGTGTTTAAGATGACATCTGGCAACCGGTGCAAGTCATTTTCCATTCGATTTGAGCAACAACTTCTCCACTTTCCACTTCCCATACAGGGTTTTTTCTCTTTGGATCCTGCAAAAGTTGTCAAGTGCATCCTCCTCCAAATATTCCAACACGTTTTCTTCTGCTCCTGAGTCTGGAGGCGCTGATGGAGTTTGTTTACTGCTGCCAGACACACAGAGTCACTGTTGATTTGTGTTTGCGTGCTTTGCGTGAGTTTCAGAGAGTCGGAGAGCGCACACCCTGACAAACAACAGGATGTGACAATGCAATGCCCAGAGTGGCCTTCTCTCTCTCTCTCTCTCTCTCTCTCTCTCTCTCTCTCTCTCTCT
Organism: Hippoglossus stenolepis; assembly: GCF_022539355.2. Taxonomy (NCBI): domain Eukaryota; kingdom Metazoa; phylum Chordata; class Actinopteri; order Pleuronectiformes; family Pleuronectidae; genus Hippoglossus; species Hippoglossus stenolepis. The sequence goes on along the minus strand of NC_061487.1, from coordinate 23,046,525 downwards.
CTCTCTCTCTCTTTCTTTCCCTCGGCTTTACACCAACTTGTGAACATCTTGAAGAGCTTAATCCCATCAAGGCGTCGTTTTTTCCCTCTTCGTGCAGCCGCTGTGCTTTAGAAGTGGCAGGCAGGCCGGCTGGACCGAACCCACTCCACCCACATGCAACAACCCAGAAAGTGATGACTGAGGCTTGTGAGAAACCAATTAGCCGCTGGTTAAAGCTTTTGAAGATAAGGGGGCAGAGTGGTTTATCTCCAGAGATGTTCCTGCAGTTAGAGAAACAGCATCTCCTGCAGGAGGGAATGCAGAAGGAGACTAGATACAGGTGCACTGAACTGTGGAGGGGAGGTGCGCCACAGTGACACCGTCAAATTCACACCCAAAAACTACAGTGAGGTTATAGAATATAAAGCTTTTATATCTAGAGATGCTCTGATATCACATTTCCTTCTGACTACTAATTCCAATACCTGGACTTTGCATATCGATCGATCCAATATGGACGATTAGAGTCATGTTGATTTTGAGCATGAAGTAATAATTTTAGACTATGTGTCATTTTAAAAAGGGAAAATCACATTCTTGCATGATATTATTAATATTTTCATAATATATCAACTTTATTCTTGAAATCTCAGGTTTTTATTTCTGTAACATGGCCCCAATACTTCATTGTACGATCCAAGAAAATAAAACATATTTTTTACAGCTGTATGTTATTAACCCTGTATGGAAGTGATGATTACTATTATTGTCATAACCTTGTTAAATGCTTTATGAGATCATCATCAACACTCATCATCTGCGGCTTTGGTGTGAAAAAGAAACGATTTCCAGGGAAAGAAAATTTCCGTTTTCATAGATTTGTGCACATGCAGATGCCCGGCACACGGCATATTCAGCAGTATCTGAGGAATTTCCAATGCTGGTAATAAAACATCTCTATTTATTTCTCACAAGAATCATAATCAATGCCAGAAGTGTTTTGTTATCCCGCTCCCGGTTTTGCAGAGAAGAGACAAACCTTGTGACACAGAGACAGACTGGAAGCAGCAGCACTGAGGTCACACATCTTTCTCTCCCATCCCACACGTTCTCTTGACAAAGCCACTGTTCATCCATAAATCCACCGTCCAGCCATCTGGAGCCCATCTTCACACTCTGACACTCCAACCCCCTCTCGCAGGCACTGACCTCACTCGCACAAGTCCCACGTACAAGGGCTTCGAGCATGATATCACTCCGGGACTGTCTCATTGTAAAAACACGGGCTCATCTGTGCACACTCATTGAGTTTCTCCATTATAAAACCTGATGCACACACACTGCAGTGCATGCACGCAGGAGAGGAGGGGTGATCCGGTAAACAGGGAGATGACTGAAGAGTGGAAGGTTCTGCAAAGACGAGCGTCACATTTCTCTGCTTCAAAGAAGAATTTAACTCAGGGAGCTCGGCTCAGTCGTCGGCTTTTAGGTTTAAGTAACTCACAGCTCTGTGCGTGTGTGTGCGTCAGGCAGGTATTCGTTTACCTCCGTCTCCAAGTCTCTTGCTCGCGAGCTACATTTCACTTTGACAATTCGCAGTTTAGTGTTTCATATTTTCAAACAGGTGCAGGGGCTGGCGGTGCACTCTTGCAGAACACATGCACGAATATTAGACTGTTGCTCAAAATAAAACCTCTGAACTGTCATATAAATAAAACAAGTATCCCAGGCATGGGAGCTTTGCTGAAAGCAGAGCTGTGGTAACAGATGGACATCGGGAGGTTGCCCAGAGTGAAACAAATGAACACTGGAGGCTGGAGCTGGATTAGAAAAAGATGATTCATGATATTTGTGTAGAGCTGAGTGATGGACCAAACATTCAATATTCACTTTATCCTGGTCTTTCTCAGACACCTAAGATTTGAGTGCAAAGGTATGTCAAGGTGATTTATTTGGAGAGCTGATTAAAAAAACAATACATGCTAACGAAACTGTTATAATGGGGATTTAAGTGCACAACTAGAAAGGCACTCAGTAGAGCGGAAACCTCCGCCAAGGCCCAACAGTCCCTTAATATCAATCAGGCTGCACATAATTGGACACACTCATGGATATCATCCCCTAAATATGTCTTTTATTATTTTCCATTAGTATCCATACTTTATTCCCTGGTGAAAATGCCAGAAACAAGCTTTCTTCAGAGTTGACAGGGTGAAAACATAAGCTCCTAGGTGAAGCTGATTTATTAAGTGATTAAAAAAAGTATAAAGGAATAAAGTAGATTTCTGCTGGATCTGTAAGCAGTCTTTATTGGAACTATGAAAACTGTTCATAACGAGGTCTGTGAATTCCTCAGAGAAACAGATTCTCATACTACTGACCCTTGATAGTGAGATTTACTAAAAGCCACACAGATTCCCCCTATGAAATAACAGTGTGGTGTTGTTTTTGCATAAAAAAAGACACTAATCGGCTCATGTGACAAATCTGTGAGGTGCACCCTCTCTCCTTTATGGATAAACAGTATCTATTGATTAGTGAGGACGATGACTTCTCAATCATGCTAATTAATGCAGATGAATTCCGGATGACACGTCAAACGATGGCAGCTCGACGACACCTCCTGACGTGAGCTGACCTCTCTGACCTGAAGCCTCGAGCATCGTACCTCACAGACGGAACATAGTCACACTGACATTTAAAGGACAGGCAGAGATGAATGTCTTCATAGCGGTAATTAAGCATTCACAGCGGCTCCTGTAATTATCGTAAATGTTATACTGACAGATGAATTACCTCTCCATTACGTTGGCGTTTGTTTATGTATCTGGGTGGAGGCGCATCCCAGGTGGCACCAAACACTTTCAGAAAATCACAGGCTATTCAACTCACTGTTATAGACGTCAAGAAAACAAGCTAACATTCAATGAGTAGATACTGCAACTGTATTCATTTAACATATTAATTCAATTGATTTACAGAGGTAAAATACACCCAGGGTTAGTTTCAAACCTTATTATCTGAGGGCACTTTCACATCGACCTTGTTTGGTCTGGAGTTTGGGACTTTTCAGTTTAGTCTGAACCAAAATAACAGGTATGAAAGGTGCCTCAGTCCAATGGACAAAGATCTGTCTATGGACATAGTCTGACCAAAGAAGGTGGACTCGGTCCTGATCAAATGAACCATGGTCCAAAAGTTTTTCAGTGTGAAAACTGTTTTTGGACAGTTCGTACTTTTGGACCAATTGCAAAAAGATGAGACTGCCTTAAACAATGGAAGAAAGGGGGAATAACAAAAGGAAGTAGCTCACAGGATTGCTGGTAGTAATTCCATACTGTTATTAAAGTGGCAATGAAATTAAAGCAGTGGAGCGGTTCAATCATATCTCACCATTCAAACGGAAAGACTACCACTTACCGAATTGACAACATGCTCACGTCATATGACTCCTGTCTACAAACCAATCAATGTCAAGAACAGGTAGACGCATCTTACATGGTGATGGTGACAGGACGTACGAAAGTCATAACAAAGACAAAACCATGGTCGAGAGTTTCAGGTGGGAAAGTACTTGAGACTTGACCGAAATACAGCAAACCTAAAAGTTTCATGTCCACTATTTTCTGGTCTCGATAATACATTTTCGTTATTTATGTAGCTTGTGACTTATTATCTATTGTCCTGTCTATTTGACTAGTGTCACGGTCTATAAAGATAAAGCTCTACAAGGGGTTCTATCCCCCTTCAGTAAACCAAAAGCATGAAGGACAGAGAGGCTAATGAAACGTGAACATTTACTTCCTACACGTATCAACTCCTGAGGATTTAAACAATGTGTTGTCGATTTAACTGTTTGAATTTTGTCAGCATTGCAAAAAGCTGCACGGCCCTTTTTTTGATTCACATATTTCTTCCACAATGTGTGAGTATACAGGGCAATTTCTCCTGCTGTCTCCCATCAGAGCAATTCAGTCAGGGCGGTGTTTGTGGTCCCTCTCGCATCTGAGACCTCTGCATGGAAAAATACAGTGATACTGCTGGAATTAGACTAAAACTGCTGGAGGCTGGATACGTGGATGTTCCCATCACCGTTGTGCTCACACGACAGCGCTGAAGGGAGATGTGGGACAGATGAAAAGGCAACGAGAAATGCGTTTGTAATTTAGGTGCGTTTGAAAACTTTGTTCCGCTGTGCAGAGATGCTCCTTTGTGCCAGGCTTTGTTGCCGCTCCACAAAGACACATCTATATTAGTGATCTCTGCTGTAGTAACATCTGCCCAGGGAGAAGCAGAGGAAAATCAATAACAGCTCTGTGTTTGTTATTCGCGATGAACCCAATGGCACATGATTCAAACCTCAAATGGTCGAAGCAGCATATCTTTTCGTATTTCAATTCAAAGCAAACTATTGTTCGTAGCTCTGCTGTAAGGACCACAGTGCTGAGTAAGCAGATTATTTGACAATGCAAACAATTCAGCAGAACGAGGAGTGGGATGTTAACTCGGAGGTCACAGGGAAGCAATCGTGTCCAGAACTTACCACTCATACTCCCACATAGCAATGGACTGTTGTTCTTAGAGAACACAAGATAATGTGTGAGCCTGATACACAAGAGGAGCTTCAGTTGTCCCCCCCCCCACAGGTCTGGACACACTAACACCCCCCCCGTCAGTGTGAGTGTGAGTGACAAGACAATTAAGTGACGAGACAATTCCCTTTGTGTGCGAGGTCTCGTCCAGTAGCGTCCACAACAGCAAGATTTGACCTGTAATAGGCTGATGGTGATGGTGATGTCTGCTGTTCTCCTGGGATTTGGTCTGTAAGGAAAAGCAATCGATTTCACTATGTACGCAAGTGGCAGACGGTTGCACTGTATGACAGAGAAGCAACAATTCCAGCATTACTTGCAAGATATAGAGCAACTTCACCGTTAGACCGACGTGTTTCAATTTATATAGAAATGGACTGTATTTATATAGCACTTTTCTGGTCTTAAAGCAACACCATGTGATTTGTACTAAAAGGCAGCGCCCCCTGCAGCCACACATGGTGATTAACTCTGTCGGGCTCCTTGTACGAACAATAAAGTGGTTTTCAAGTAGAGAAAAAACAAAGTCTATCAAGCTCTGAATGAGTAAACTCACTGAACTGAAACACAACTTAACGGTGGATATTACCCATTAGCCCCGGCTAAGGTAGGTTTATGGCAGTGAAAAGATAAACCAACCAATCATACGCACCCACACACATATCAGCTAATTGGGCTTCTACAAAGATGGGTAAGACACAGCCAAACAACCTTTAATGCAAAAGGGTTATATAATGTTATAAAAGTTGATGAATTATGATTAAAACTATCAGTAGCAACACACAGAAAAAAGTCCCAATGAAAGTTTGAGTTGTGGAGTTGATTTGTTGCAGCCTGGCCGTATACTGCGCTACAGGAAATTCCTCTCGATGAGACCGTCAGCCGTAAAGATGAAGGATAGATACTCACAGAGAAAAACATTTGACCTGATGATCTGAAGTCCTGCACAAAGTCTGGTCTGAATGTTCTGTACATAAACGAGAAACTACAGAGGCAGAGTTATTTTGATCAACATGCAGCTGCTGGAGGACGATGCACCTGAGAAACATCCCAGTGGTCGGTTGCGTGTCTTTCGCTGACCTGTGGAATGTGATGAGATTCTTAAACTGAAAAGTTGAAATAGACAAAAATCATGTCAAGTCATGTGAGAATGTTTGAACTGTAAATAAAAGAAGCTAAGTGGTAACAAATGTTAGATTAGATTAAACTTTATTGTCGTTTCACATGCACAAGTATTATTTTCAAAGCTAACATGGTGTTTAGTAGCTATAGCAGCATGTTTGCAGGCTAACATCTACTAATTAGTGCCAAACACAAAGACAGATAAGTTGGTGCGAATGTCAAGTCATCAATCATCAATTAAAACATTTAATTGTGAAGTGAAATTAAATGTTTGCACCGTACTTATTGATAATTCTCCCTGTAGATGTGGAGATGTTCACTGAAAGGGTAAACAGGAGTAAAATCCCAACAGCTGCTCAGAGACTCAAGGGGCTTTAGGAATCGCAATGCACACATGCACAGATAAAGAATGAACTCCGAAGATGAATCGGTCCCATCTGCTGGACTTAAAGTAATTTGAAAAATGACAGGTTGATGTTAGTCAAATTAAATCACCATCAGATGCATGAAACAAAAACAAGAAGCATTTCTTTCCTTGGACGACGAAACCGCAGAACCTTTGGTGCAGATGTGTGTCCTCGGTGGGAAACATAAAACTCATGACATAAATATTACCACAACACAGATGCCCCGTTACACAGACACATTTCTGACAGGGTCCACCGAAGGAAACAACACGTGGACATAAACAAGGTTAATTACACAAACTCATCGAGACTATAAAAGTCATGTGTTTCTGATTGGATTCGCTCCGACGCTCAGACAATCGTCCCGAGCTCTCTAATTAGACGTTATCCCCAACAGCAGAGAAGAGGAGGATCACTACTTTGGGTTGTGTCTGTTTATGACATGCAGAAGACCTTTGTATGACTTTAATTAACAATCTGGGGTGTAATATCCTCCCACAGTGTTTGCCTCAATATCAATCCGCTCCCACCATATTCCCCCCAGAACATCCAGCCTTCATCCCTCACTCGTTTGACAGCTGGATTACAGTGCGCTCCCACGGCCTTCTCCCACAGCTCCTCATGCTCTCCTCGACCAGGCTACACCGGGTGTGAGGTTACAGGGGACGACCAGAGAACGTGGCCACTTTTCCAAACACCAGCTCCCCTGTCAGCGGGACCTGTGAGGACTCACGCTCCGAATCCACCGATACTGGATCTGAAAAGTACACCGACGCCTCCGGCCTTGTAGACTTTCCATGACACCATGGAACGGATTGGCTCAAGGTGACATATCGATGTTTGACATGACATAAATTGTCTTTTGATTGAATCTGAACGTCCTCTGAGGGACATTGTCAAATTGAAGGGAAAGGAATTTTCCAGATGAGATGTGTGGATTGATAGAAATGTTTGGGCTTGAGGATGATGGTCCCAGTAATGTCTGCTTTATGCAGTTCCTCACCTCTGACTTGGAAAAGCTGCATTTTTGGGTGCATATCGAGGATGTAATGCCAATTTGTATAAATGTAAACAGATTATATTGCTGTAAATTACCATAACTTCAGTTGTGGTAACCGTCTCCTAAAAGCATTTGCACTGGAGAAGATGCTTTCGAAGCCAAACGGGAGGATGCAGGTTGCCAACAAATTACCAGTTTATTATGATTTCTAAACAGTTATTGTTAATCCGGAGCCAAAAGATTTTTCACTTGTACTCTTTGAGTAAACCAGACGTGATTCTGAAGCGCTGCCCAAGTAAACAGTGTCTGAATATAGCAGATCCTCTCCACGTAAACACAAACTAGTCGACTGTCGTACTCATTCATGTTTCTTACTGGTGACATCACAAATGGCAATGAAGCCTCTGAAACAGCCCACAAGGACTGTAATAACTGCGACGACGCTGATAAAAGATTTCAGTGAGGAAACTATACTCGATATCGTATAAGTACATGTATGCAAAAGGCGGGAAATGTTGAAGTAGCTAAAAAAAAAACAATCTAAAGGAGAAGAAGTTGAAGGAGCTAAACTCAAGTGTTTCCGACAGAGGCTGAAAAGAGGAGCTGCAGCAATGGACGGTGTGAGGAAAGTGATTATTGCATGAAAACCTCTTTTAAGTAATAACCCAAATTAGAGTGATCAACCTGACTATGTGCAGAATATGTCTCTTTTGTTGGAAATGGAATTTTTTTGTTCATTAGATTTAGGTTTCCTGGCAGCGAACGCACGCTCACAGGACAGCTTGAATGATGTTTTCCCTGAAATCAGTTAAGTCTGTGTCTTGTTTTGAAAAATGAAACACAAACTCCCAAGGCCAACACACTAAATTAATACTGGGAGCACGATATGCTCTCGCCTCAGGTTTGTGTACATCGCAACACTAATGTGGTTTTATACAAACAGATTGCTCAAAAGCATGGCACTGATAAACACACACACACACACACACACAGACACACACACAGACACACACACACAAAGAAGGCACTTTCTCACATACTTTCCATTTATTGAATTTCAGCGAGCTTTTCAGGACGCAGCCTGTGGACATGCTGTTTGTGATTTCTACATGTGTTAAGAATATTAAACTGGTTCAACTGGTAAACATGGACATGAGCAAAGCAAATATCAAAAGGTAATAATGATGAGCGTTGAAATGCCATTAAGTCCCCGACACTTTTATCTGGGCTATTTGATGTGACCTCTGGTTTGAATCACTTGTTGTGTCAGGGAGATACAGAGAGACCCTGGAGGCCACACAGAGGCCACATGTTTAATATGGCTTAGTTTGAATACAAGTGTTTACAATGTGGGGAGCTTCATGTGTCCCAGGAACAGCTTTACACCAGGAGACAATCCATTTTATGACTAAATATAATCATCAAAGAGACCTTTTTCCTGTGACAAAGACAAGACGCTGACAAGATGAAACTATAGCTGTCACCAAATCTCCTTACAATAACACTCGTGAAAAATGAGTTTAAAAATAAAACTTATACATCAGGAAACAAAGTGCCACACCAGTGTCAGCCTGGACCCAATCTCTGAGCTCATCGCCTTTTGTTTGATGATGAATGAGCTTCTGGGGCCAACGGCCAATATTGTGGGTCTTCCGGTGTTGACAGTACTGGACAGTTTGCAAACAACTGTTTCCAGTCTGACTGGTTTCTTTTGTCACTGGAGTCGAATGTCTCTCCACACAAAACACATACAGTGATACTTTTTGAAAGTGTTTTAGGTTTAGCTAATCTATACATTTTGAGTTATTTGCTTTTTTAAATTAATGTTTTGTGAGAGAGGGGCCGATTAGATAGGATTGTTCTTCTTTCTGCTCCTTTGCTCTGCTCCTGATTTTGTGTTTGCATTTAAATTGTTTTGTTTGGTCGATGAACGAAATAAACTTATAAATAAAAAAGCAATTAACAGCTATGTGCACGTGATTGCAGATGAATTTAAAAGCCGATAGCCGATGCATTGTTTACCTGCAGGCAACCAAAACCTGCTCAAACATGATTGGTCAAACTAGGAACAGGAGCCAGACGTCTTCTGCCCCCAAAATCTACAGATTCTGCTTATTGACCTGCAGAATCTGTAGATCTTGGATGGAACCACTTGCAACGCTGTAGTTAGGAGCTCAGACAACATACAGTGACAAGACAGGGGGCTGACATTTGATTTGGAAAAGGTGTTGTCCAAAGAACTTCATCTCTTATTCCCACTGTGGCAGAAACTCTATGAAATTACCCTCACGGACTCTAATAATAAAAACCTGTTGGGAGGCGGGGGTTCTCTGTGTGTGACGGACAGATCAGAGCTCAGATGATTACACAGGCAGCGGGAGAGCAATGACTCATAATCAGTAGCGCCTCTCTCTCATTAGCTGTATGTGTAATACATCACAAGTAGAAACTGAGTGTGTGTGTACAGTCGAGCTCAAACGGCGCAATTTCCTGTGTTTGAGAGAATTTGATTCCACAGTAAACCTCTCCGATGTAATAGCCCTGAGGGTTTATATTGTTTCTATATGTTTCTATATTTAATTTTCCGACTCTCTTCTGTGAGCGTGGACGTGAACAATGGTTAGATTTTGCTTCCAAACACACAAATTATACTGTTTTCTATGGAGCATATCCATAGTTTGAAAATACAAATACTCGAACACAGTGTTCATTAGAAAAATATTTGAAAAGCAGACATGATGTAGCTTCTCACCCCCCGTGTGTGTGTTTGTTCAGCGGATGAACACCTGGAGACCGGAGTTTTATTTTACAGAAGAAACAACCCACACGCAAAGCATATCAGCCACCTTCATCATTTATCGTGTAACGCTCCTCCTCCTCATCGTAAACTTTGGCCACAGAAAATAAAGAAACTCCTCACACGAGATTCATTATTACACCGGATTAGTTTTGAACACATGACAGATAACAGACACGTGAAGAGAACCCATACTTCCTCCTTTCCTTCAGATAACATCTCAGCAGGACATTCTCAAAAGGAAAATCATCGATTTTGTAGTCAGAGCATAATAAGTCTACCATAAGAATTTAGGACATAAAAAGCTGATAAATCATGATAGTTTATGATTTCAATATTAAGATGCGTGTTTCCTTACATGAATGTGATTTTTCTCTTTGATCTGACTTCGCAGGCTGCTTGAACCACCATAGTTTTTAATTCATGTGAGGGAACACTGCAAACACAAAGTTTACACAAAGTTCTCTCAATGTTAAATACAGTTCATTACAAAACAATTCAACTGCATGAATTCTGAATGCAATTTGGTTTCGGGCAGAAAGAGAAGTCGAAAGCAACACACAGACGTGCACTGACAAATATCGACAAAAACAATAACACACAATAAATAACACACAATAAATAGGCTGTAAAGTTGCATTTAGCTAAATTAGCAATTTCTTTAAAAATACTTAAGGTCATACAAAGTACATAAACACATCTACACCCCGTGGATCTTGGTTTATCAAGTCTGTCAATAAGTCAAATATTTGTTTGACAGATAATTAGGATGTGAAGACAAATATTTTCATCCAATCTTTTATATCAACATTCTGAACAACCCAGTTGCATACATAAGCTTCATCATGTTAAATTGATATTTGCATGGAGAACCATTAGTCAGTATTGTGTGTGTTCCCTGTCTGCTAATGGTTTAACATCACTGGAACCGGCTCCTCCTGATTGCTGTGTCTGGAGCTCGGATCATTAGGCGTCCGACACGTTTACAATCTGTCACAACACAGATCATTCAGACTCAGGATGATCTACTGAGATGGTAATGACAGCTTCCAGTGGGACAACCGCCACTTGTCGTATGCAGGGTGAGGCCGCACGAGCGCCGCCCGCTCGCCAAAACATTCCCCGTCTCCTGGGACGCCATTGGAAAGCCACATGGTCTCACAGTTTCCCCATCTGAAACTTAGTGGCTTCAAAGCGAAGGAGGTGTTGATTTCAGTGACAGACCTCCAAGCTGTTTGATAGCTGCAACGCGATATCTCGGTTTTACAAAACATTTTAAGGGTGTGTTTCCAAAATACGAGTTAAAAGTCACATTAAAGCAGCGGAGGGACTTTTTCTTTTATCCAGAGCTCTTACCATGAACCAGAGTTAGGCCTTTGATTATAGGTCTGGAAGGATGGTTGACATGGAAAAAAAAAATCTATATATGTTCTGTAATTTTCGAGCCGGTGTCATGGTAAGCATCTTCGCTAACAAAATACATATGCTCCCTCCAGCGTGATCGATGTCTGGCTCTCCAATAAAAATCACATCTGCAGCATGCAAAACAGAAAAATACGATGGTTCTCAAGCCGGTTACAGTCTGTCAAATACCGCGCATAGCTTCCTGTGTGCCACGATGTCCATGGTGATGAATGTTTTTCAGTCTGGCACCGCTTCAGGACAGATAAACAGGCCGCAACAGTCATTATTTGTTCTTTTTATTTATTGTGATGTCAAATGAAATCGAGTTCTGGCAGGTCTTAACAAGGCAGCGTCCTCAGGGGGATAATTAGCCCACATTTTGTATTTTACATGTTATTGTTCCAGGAGGCCAGAGCCACAGCTCATCCTGTCTTGAACCGGAGGACATCACAGAGCCTGGAACAAATCACCAAACTCTAATTTTGTATTTTGTTTTGTTGTTTGTGCTGTATCTAAAATCTTAAATCGTATATTTCTTCCTCCAGCTGAGCCTCCTCCTCCTCCTCCTCCGTCCAAACAGGAACAGCCAGAGATCTCACGCAGAAGCCTTTTCATCCAGGTACAGTCCAGGAGAATTTATCGACCATGTGGTGTGCACATTCAAACAATAACTCCTCATGCGCTGGATGGAGGGGGTTTGATTCATGGTGTCTCTCTTGGCTTGATGGCTCTTATCTTTTTCTCTAGCAGCGGCCTTTGCTTTTCAAAACCAAAACAATAAAAACTGGAAACACATGGCGCGATGGAGGGAAATCCAAATGACCTGCTGTGCTCTCCACCTTCGGCCACAGAGGAGCGCTTGTTTTCAAACGCCCCCCCCCTTCATTTATTTATTTAATCGTAGCTTTCGGTGTGTGATTGAGGTGACGAGGGTGAGGGCAGTCGAAGACAGATGGCATTAAGTCTGACAACCCGGCAGTGGTGGTGCTGCAGCGGTGGCTCTAAAGTGATTGATGGAGGAAATTGTTTGAAAAGGGTCACAAGAAGAATTAATTACAGATTTATTTGGATTGAGTGGTTGGATTAAGTTGTGCCAAATTTTGAGAAACTGCTTTTCATTTGAAAGTGCCAGACGCCCTGGGGTCATACGCAGTCAGCAGCTGCATTATTATGACGCAGTAAATTACAGTATTTGACAGAAGTCAGCACGGTTTTGCATTTATCTGCCAAAGCAGGAAGCGGAAATTTATTTTCCAGTCCATTTAGTGTCATAGTTGCTGTTGAAGCGCTGCGTTAAAATGATGAAATGCTATTTCACTCTCGCAAAAAGGTGCAGCGATAATCAATTTCACACATTTCCTTAGTTGTGATGTTTTGGGAGGTCGGTGTCATGACAAAAAAAAACCAGGCAGATGACGAATAAATTGGCTCCTGAGGGAGGAACAAAGAGGAATCGTCATATCCCTGAAGGATAATGAATATAATAAACTATTAGTATTTCTTGGATCTCGCTTTGCAAAGACGGATCTCAAGGGAACGATGATTGATCATAATCTGTGGTGCTTTGTTAAAAACATGTCTCTCAGCATGTAAAAAAAAAAGCCTTAAGATCAGGATTTAATATCTGTTTTATATTCCAACATCCTTGTAACAAAGTCAGTAAAATCGTGATATAATAATCACTTTATAAAATACGATAAAAAAGACAGAGGAAGTTCACCAACTTCCTAAAATGTAAGTTTGGCCACACCATCAAAGAAATGGACTTGTTACCAACATGCATCAAGTTAAAGGGATAGTTCGACACCACAGGAGCAGGATGGAGGCATTTTATGTTTCCTTCTGTTGTTTTTTTTAATTCAAAGACGTGGTCCCCATTCACTTCAATTGTGAAGTTGTGGCTGCAACGCTGTTTACCCCTGAAACTCCAAAAGTGTTCTGTGGTCTCAAAAACTTCACCCACCACCTCCATCGGCACAGTGCTGAGTAGGTAATGAGTGAATTTTCATTTTCAGGTGAACTATCCCTTTAAGTCCGCGTTGCGCAGAGCCACATCAAGTGGAGTGCACCTAAAAACAAAAGATCTAGTGTGATGACGTCATAAAGCAGCGTGGGATCATGGGAGTAGTCGTCTTCACCACCTCGTCTTCACCACCTACCTGATTCCACTCAGGCACAAATCATGTTCACAGATGAGGAAATATATCAAAGTTTAATTCTGCAAACAGCAGTTCATATTTATCATACACTACGAGTGAAACGGAAGTGGCTATGTGGCTAGAAGTGTGTTTTTCCTTCGTCATACATTGTTTGCCTCGAAAGTTCGAGCAGAGACGGGCAAAGCTACCGATAAAAGCGACCAAAATGAATGTTATGTTACATTAAATAAAAAAATATCGAATGATCTTAAATTCAAGAGAAATCTGCTGATCTGGACTCGTGTTGGATTCTCTGATCTGCCGTCGACTGCAGCCACGTTCCAATGAAACAGCAGATTTCTGTTGACTGAAGCCAAAACCAGCTCCTCCATCACCATCGGATTATCGTTCCTCGCAGTTTATTTCCTCACACAGTTTGCACTTCCTCTGCCAGAACTCAAGCTTGTTTAAATCCAGCTCCAGAGTGTTCCCTGCACTAGCAACACTCAGAGATGATTAATATGCTGCGACTGACCGGCACAACTCCGCCATTAACTAAATGTAAGGAGCAGAAACTGAAATCAAGAGCAGCTCATCCATCATGGATTAAACATGACTTCACTGGAGGTGATTATTTGGGGGGGGGGTTCTGTGTATATGTGCTCTGCAGTGCTGCACATATTTCTCCCCCGCAGACATTAATTACATTCATACCAATTGTTTTATTTTGAGGTCAGAGGGACGGTATGGTCGGAATATGACATTTGATATTTGCAGACCTGTGAGAGAGGAATGTAGCAGCTTCCAGGGGGTGAAACTTAAGCATTTCGAAAATCAGTCAAATTAACCTGCAGGTGATTTCTGTTATTCAGCCATACATCAACTTATTTAATTTGATGTAGTCCTGAAATTTGTGGACACGCTTGCCAGAGCAACGAGGACTAGCACAAATCTATCAAACTGCAAAATGAAGTAATGTCAAATTAACGCATTGAGGTTTTAAATAAGGTTGTTAGTAATAATTGATAATAATTTAGTAATAAGCTTTTATTCTAGTCCAGAAATGTTTAAGAAATAGGAAATCACATTGAATTGTAAGGACATTGTCTGCACATAACTCTACACGGCATCCTGGAATATATCTACAAACCTATTACATCAAACAAACCTGTGCTTTTTCTTCTGGCTGCAGGCTACACTGCAGTATTTCCTTCACATTACACTCTGTAATGTAAGAAAAATAACCTCTATACGTCTCCAGCTGTAGTCTCTGAAAGACCCATTATTCAAGCGGGCAGCTTTGTCTTGTTATTGCCTCGTTTTTGTTATTGTGCTGGAAAGTAGCTCTGTAAATGTGCACTGAAACCCTCTTTATCTGACGTTTCCTTGTAGAACAAATGAGTTCACGTTCATATTTCACACAACACCATTTTAAAGTGACATTCCCACGAGCGACGCTGTAAGAAGCGAGCGGAAAAGGGCAACGTGCAACTCGCTGCTCGGTACGTATCTATTTAAATAATCCATAACAAGAAGCCGTGCAGTCCACATGCAGTCTAGTCATGAGAACATCTGCAACAGCTCCAGGATGTGGGCGAGAGAAACACACTATAGTTAGATTTATTTCAGGGCAGACTGCAATTGCAGCTAAGTGGCTTGGGTTTCAGATGCAGGGATGTGACAGCCCCCGTTTCACTTCACACTCAAACACATCGAACACTCTGTGACGCTCTGAATTTACCGTATAATACCAACAACAATATACAGTAAGTGTATTGTTAACAACTTATTCCTTTTTGCTTTGGACATAATAGATCGAGACAGTCCCAGACCCCGACGGCTGAAAGGTCAAACCATATAATATAATTGCTTTTACTGAAGTAAACAAGACGCTCATGGGGCACTGAATCCCTCAGGAGCCAAAGATGAGTCTCATGATATAGATGTAGACATATTTATTCCCAGAATACTTTGTGCTTCCAACCACGAGCCTCTGAAGTAACGAGTCCACGTCTCCACAAAGGATCCTTGAGGCTCATTTACTTATAGGAGTAGATGAATGGCGTTTATTTTTTGTATCATTAATTAGTAATGGCTCAGATAAAGAATTACAGTTACCCAATAAAGATCTGGAGGTTAGCTTGTTGGCTAACTTGCTATTAGCTGGATGGTCGGTATAAGTTTGGTTTCAGCAGTGGACAGTAGAGGAGGTATTAGCTTGGCGTAGCAGCTTGAGGTGTGGGAAGCCTCCAGCAAAATGTAAGAGATGCAACTCCAGTAATTCCAAAATTGCCTTAATTACACGTTGTGCATTCTAGCTTGCTAATGTTAGCCAGTTGCATGGCGCTAGCTCCAAAACATGATTTTTATGTGGTGAAACATTTTGCTGCCAAGTTTCTTTATGTTTTCGATATAAGGGTTAGATACAAAAGATGTGTTTTCATTGCACTATTCCAATCGTAATGTCTGTTTATTCGTAGCATTACGAACCAGAAAGAAAGTTTCTGCATTTGTCATTTTGATAACACCAGAGCCTTTTTTTGTGTGAGCGTGGAATATAGTTAATCATAAGGCAACCATGGATCAATTAAGGAGAGGTGTCCTATCGCAGTGATAAATCAATCAGCTGATTATTATGTTAGCATGATATAAATCGCCCTCCCTCTACTGCCCCTTATATGATTTGCAGATGATTTCTAACAGCATGAAGAGGGGTTGGTAGATTTTGATGGGTAAGAGTTACCCCTACTTTGTATTTATTATGTTCTAACTAGTAATATAACCAACTGATTAAAATGACAAGTGAAAATGACAAATCACAAATTAGCAATTAGATTTCTCGTTACTTTAATGTTCAGATTATGAGTCTGAGAAACATCCATCCTCTGATCCCAATCCAGGACACATCAGTGTTCCTCTTGGGTAAAGATGTACATCACCATCCATCAACTCTGAACTTCATGGTCCCAGTTCCTGGAGACTGGCTAACGAGATTCAACAGGACAGGGAACAAGATGTCTTCATGGCTGCTGATAGCAAAAAATATAAAAATATTAACCCGGATTTATAGCATATAAAATACTGTACATACCAATACTGCTAAGCTCATCCAGAAAACATCTGAGAGTTATGGCTCGTTGGATGATTTTTCCAGTTATGATCCAAGGCCAAACGTTAACATATCCAATTGGTTTAAATTATCTTTTAGGTTCTCAGTTGGACCAAAGGGCAGGATCCTAAATCATGCCTTGAGTGAATAACAGAAAGCTTCTGGTGTAAAGGAGCTCGCTGGAAAATTGTCTTGAGTTCAGAGAATGCCTTGCGTGGTAAAAGATAGATATATGAGTTGGGAGATCTATTAAATCTAATGGAGCCTAATTGATCACGTCAACACAATTCAGCTCTAGTTGGAATAACTTCTTTTTCATCAACTTTAAAGCGACATTTAACGTCGGACACAAGAAGGAAAGTCATCCCGCCTCCAGACATCCAAGTTCTCCTCTCTCCCACTGGACGGTTTTAATCACAACCTGCTGTACACCAGCTCCTGTGCTTGGCCTTGGCTGAGGTTACAAAGCCTTTCGTGTCTCTGGCCTCCCCCCCTCCGCCCGACCCAACACGTGGCCGGTGCTGCCGTGGTATTTGCCTCCTGGTCTGAGGAGGCATTTACAGGATTTGCCACCCAGTGAGAAGCCAGTGCCCATTAAGCACAGTGATCATCAGTGGGAGGCCCGGTTGCTCCCTCTTCATCTTTCTCATTACAAACCAAACCTGACTCCACGTCTACAGATGAATTCCTCACTACATGATAAACTGTTCAGGATTAAATAATGGCATTGACTCTGGTAATCTTTTCCGGCCTGGTGTAACCATAATACACAACCTGTGCACCCGATCACTCAACCCAAAAACCAACCATCCACCTGAAGACATCAGATCTGTTCCACCCTCTGTGGACATGAGGCTGCAGTGTGTTCTCTAGAAATGCTGATGAAGAGCCAGGATGGAAAGTATCAGTCGCCTGGATGTGGAAAAGGAGCCATGTAGCTTGAAGCTGAAGCTCCATGATCCCTTGAGGAAGATGGTTCTCACCACAGTCTAATTCTACAAATCTTCAGGGTGACGTTATACTCATTGAGACCTCTTACAGTCTTGTACGTATGTGATATTTGTATTGTTGTATTTGATACTCCGCTGGATTGGGGGATATGCCATACCGAATAGAAAAGTGTGTTTACTACAGTGCAGACAATAGTACGCACAATTCAGCTTTACTGCCAGTTTTGCACATCTTCAAGTGTCACTGCTGTGCTTGTAAAAATGTGTTTGATTTCTTTATGAGTACATCACATTCAGATTAAGTCATAAAAGTTCTGCCAGAGCATGTTTCATATCATCAGTAAACAGAGCATAATAGATGGTGCTGGTCTGGATCAGGGAGCGCATCCAGGAAGGGTTTTTCACTTCATTCTTTTACTTTGCTTTTTTCAATCTTTTCACTGATTTCTCTGATAATTATGCTGAAAAAAAATTCATATATTCAGGGCTTTTGTGTGACTGTTTGAAATTTGGTTTGAATCCAAATAAAAATCTGGATCTATTGGATCTAAATGTGGTTTCATAGTGGTGTAGGCTTTTTGTGGTAACAAATAGGAATATACAAATGTGCAGCTGAGAAACATAATGTGGCCTTAAGGCTTGTTTTTCTTGAAGGAGACTGTTGGGTCTTGGTAATTCAGTTCATTGCTATGTTAGACAATACACTAACTTGTATGTATGCCCATATTAATAGAACCATGACTGAGGCCACGATCAATTCACTGTATTATATGTGTGAGATGTTGAAGTCAACTACTGCACAGAGGTTTCTGCATTACAGTGCCTCCTATGGAAGACAAATATGTGATCATTGCTCCTCACATCCACATCCCTCAGGAGCTTTAAAACCCTGCAGCGCCTTTGATTGCTTTAAACACCACACCAACTGATGTAATGAGTGAAATTATCTTTGAGGGTTCATATCATTAGCCAGAATTAGAATCAAAGTAAGAGGATGTCACGCTCCACCAACACCTCCTGGATCTGCAGCGGTGCACTCAAGCTCCGCCGTTTGATCAGTTTTCATGGTAAAAGCCCGAGCAGCACTCCCTGTGGTGCACCAGGTTTTTTATAGGAAACATGAGCAGCTTCTACTACCGAACACATCAGCGCTGATTTGAAGAGAAACTGTGAAGAAAAAAATCTGCAGCATCCCATCCCTCCTTGTTTCTACTCTGAGGAACCACAGCCAACATCTTGAGTCACTCTGCCGGCTGCGCTGGGGTCGGAACCAGTCAAAGACAGAATCGACTGTAATAAATGAATAAATATGAGACAGAAGGTCGGAGTATGTCAGGTGCGAGTGGAGTGAAGAAAAGCTGCTTGGCAGTCCCGATCTTTTCACTTTATCTAGCGATGCATTCAATTTAAGTTTGGGAACCAGCTTTTGTTACAAACAACATAACAACTCTATTATTTTTGCAGAACATAAAAAAATATGTTTCTGTCATTTCAGTTAGTTGTTATCACATTTCATATATATTCATGTGTCTTGTAAGTTCGGTTTTGAACATCATGATTGACAGCTGAGACTGACGACATGAGAAAGAAGCAAGATGGCTGCACCCATATATCCAGGATATTTCGGCTCCACTTTTTTTGCACGATGAGAAAAGGTGGAGAAGTGTTGTTTATCTTGTGTATGTTTTAGCTTCCACTCTTCATGCGATGCAGATAGTCTGATATTTATCTTATTTACCTTACGAAAAATAAAACAAGCAAGCACGTGCCAAACTGCTACAAGGTCACATTTACCAGTTTGGTTTAACCAGTGCAGTTCCTTCAGGTGATTTAATCTGAGGGCAAACTGCTCAGATGGCGTGCAGTGAGATAATGGAAAAAGTCAGTGTGGTCAGTGTGAACATATGAAGAAACCCATGAAACAACTGGAAACACATGTTTCCATATTCCCCCGGGGGAGAGGCCTACAGCAAGTGGTACTTACATGCAATCCTGTCTAATGGCATAAATCTGGCTGTGTGAGGGAATGAGATCCCTCATGCAAATCTACAGTACGGTCGACTGCAGACTTCCAGCACTGGTCGACATAAGAGCTTCACTAATCAATTAGAGTTAATATGCTCATTATAATGGAACCCACAGAGGGCAAATGGATTGGATTGGTGAGTCAACTATGGCAGCATTGGAGGCTTTTCATTATGTCACACATCAGGCTAAGTCAGGCCCTCGGTATATCAGCAGCCACCTTGTAAATGGAGCGTGTAATAGCTTGTCTTGCACAATAAGACCTTGTGTGATAAGAGGCAATGGCAGCTGCATGTACTAACCTGCCTTCCAACCCGGCAGCAGTCAGGGGCCAGGGTGCCACATGAGCTCCCGCCACATCATCACCATCATCCTTGGAAAATAAATCTTTCACCAGTGTCATGGCAGAAAACACAGGGGGAGCATGGAGGATGGAGCCGTTTGTGACAGAAACACACACTCGTAATATTATACCTGCCTCTCGGACAGCACCAGATTAAAAACAAATCAACATCTCCTGCTCACTCACCCAATTCACTGCAGGTAGAAAATTGCTTTTCACACAAGATGCTGCACGAGTTCCACACTGGAGTCGCATCCTTCTCTCGCATTACTTGGATTATCCATTCATAAAATCATTTGTATGACACGGCAGCAATAAATTAAGCATGACACACTCTATCTGCGTGTCCACACCTCATTAGTGTGAGTGTATTGGCTGCAAAATGAGTCCACACATGCTGAACTGGATTATTTTGACACATTACCCCACTCTAGTGTGCCACCTAGAGGTTGTAGTGAGAAAGTGAAGCCCCAGGGGAGGCACAAATCCAATACAGATGAAAGTGAGATGGTAAAACCCAGTTATAAATAAAAAAAAACATATTTCATCAACTTTGAGTTGTTTAAATGGAATTAAAATTACTTCTTGTGCACATATATAAATGAACCAAAAGTTGTTTTTATACTGAACTTGAAAACAACTAGGTTAAAGCTAGCGACATATCAATATCCACTGAATCTTGAGCAGAGAGGCCGTGAAATAGATGAAGGACCTGGATGTGAAGGTAAGAGCATTCACATTGAATCATATGTGTCAGAGAGGCTCTAAATCTGGAGGCGTTGTAGGTGATGAAAGGTCTTTAAAGTAGGTCTGCCCTACATATGAGTTTTGGATTGTTTACCCAGACTCTGACAAAAGATCAAGAACTACTCATGAAGTTCTACACTCTCTCTGCTGCAGCGCAAATGCCGCATGCGAATGAGTTCATCAGTTTTCCTCAGCACAAAACCCCTTAATCGTTATGAGACTGAAAGGACGACAGAGCACGTCTATGGATGGGGAAGCTGGAAACCGTGACCACATAGATGCACAATGATACAGTGAAAAACCTGTGGCTCTGAATGGAAGAACTGTCCACATATAGCCTCATCAGCAGCCACTGGCACATCCCTGAACCCATAGCGTGATCCCTGAGGCCCTGGAAGACCACTAACGCAGTGGCACAGATGACTCCCCAACACACCCCGAGACGCAGAGTGGAACGAGAGTCTTCCAGTGTGAGGTCAGTCCTTCCGAGGCCTTAAACCAGAGCGATGTGGCGACACTGGCTGCGTATCCTCTCCTCTCTTTCTTCCCAGTCTGCTCTGGTTCGTCTCTCCTCGGGTGGAAATGGCTCCCGGAGGTTCTTCAGAAGTGGATCTTTGCTCATCTTCACAGGCTGGCTGCAGTTTTTCTATTGATAGTGTTGGAACAGCTGCAGCTCTCATAAGACAAACCTGAGGATAAAGATCTCGATATAGATCTGAAAAGCTGCTCATTTCATTTTTAAACAGCAGTTTTTCAACCATTCTGCAGATTTTAAAACCAAATAAAAGATATTCGTGATTTCTTACTGCTACTCAGGCAGAAAACAAGCACTATTCAAATGATCATCACTGACCGTCCTCCATCTGGCTCTGAGATCTCAGCTGGAGCGTGGACTTGCATGCATCTGTTCACACACAACCTGAAGATGAGACCGTTAAAGCTCAGGGGCCCTCATCATCTCCACCACACATGTGGAACATACATGTGGTTTCAGTCCATGCATTGGGGATGTATGACAGTGGTGGGGCCTGGGAGAGTGTTTTCACACCTGCTGCACTGCTGCGGTGGAGCAGACACATTTTTATGGTGCAGTATGAGACTGTTTCCCCTGTAGATCACACCCACTTGCTGTAAAACAGAGTCCACGCTCATCTGTGCCGTTTATTACACTATATGTGTCCAGATGGGACATGAGAGGGAAATCTGCTACAGGACGCTGAGAGGTCAAGAGGTATAATAATATCATCTATAACAGCAGCTGATTAAATACGAGTTTACTGTTTTATGATGGAACAACTTGTGCTGAAATGTTATTCATCCAATTTCACTTGAATTCATAGGAGGAGCTATACTGCCCTCGTCTGAGGATAATTGGTACTACAACTACAAAACACGTTAATGTCAACATTGACACTTTAGAAAATTGTTTTTTGCCATTTAACTCCTAATTTTGCGTTGTAATAATACAAAATATAGTTGTTATAGTTTGATTTTGTAATTTTTTTGGGGGGTGTCACATGACTTCACCACTCCGTTAACTGAATTTAATTTAAATCCATTCCTTTATTAACTTATTTAATCTTTCACAAAATCACCAGACAATGAAACGAGAAAGAAAGAATGAAATAAAGAAAGAGAGAAATAAAGAATGAAATAAAGAAAGAAGGAAAGAGACAGAGAGAAAGAAATAAAGAAAGAGAGAAGGAATGAGAGAGAGAAACCGGGAAAGAAAGTAGAAAAGAAAATGAATGATAAATATTAGAACCCTGACTTGGGGCACTTCCGTGTTGCTGTTGCTGTTGCTGTGGTTACGGACGATGACTCGCTGGAAGCCCCGCCCCTCCCGCACTGACTCTTCACACATGTAAAGTTCACGTGAAGAAGAAGAAGAAGAAGAAGAAGAATCTGCAGCAGAAGACGAAGAAGACGAAGAAGAAGAAGAAGAAGAGTCCATGAATCCTCTCTGTTCACTCTCTGGTACGTCACTAACTTTACTCTCCACCTGCAGCCATCATTCTGTCAGCCTCTTTCACCTGACTGTGTGTTACTGTGTGTTACTGTGTGTTACTTTGTGTTACTTTGTGTTACTGCTGTTGTTGTTGCTGTTGGCCCGATGTGAGTTTTGGGGAAGTGCTCTGCTGCTAACGTCAAGAATTCATCTGTCACAGGAAGTTTCACAGTAAAAGAAAGTGCGTCTATTGTCGAGGAAGTGGAAGTTTCTACCTTGTTGCACGTGCCGTGGCAAACTGGAGTCTTATCTGACCAGTGTTTACTTAATGGTTTCCCTTCCTGACATGTTGTTTACATGTTGCATTGTGTTACTCACATGTCTGGTGTAACGTGTCAGGTGTAACTTGGTGTGTGAAGCTCTTCCTCCTCCTGTCACTGCAGATCACTGAGGGTTGTTGTTAAATGTGAACAACGTGCCCGTGAGCACTCGTCAGGAAATGGGGCAGATTTTAATTTGACAGCCCGGGACTCCTTCAGTTTCGTGTCAGATATGTGTGTCATATCAGGCTTTTGTATAGATTGTGTTGTGTTTTTAAATATCAGTTAGACAATGAGAGGACACGAGGATGAGCAACAGCATTGACACAAAACCTGTCCTTTGTCATCATGGAAACCAATTTTAATCTGGTCATACTTTTAGAGTTTTGTTTGTAAACGATGAGTGCGATATGATATGAGTGAGTTTTTACAGCTTGATGTTCCTCGGTGCTTTGCCGTACTTGTGTTTAACTGCAGACGGCACAGACAGCAAGCCGGTGTCTCTTACAGATATTTAATATAAAGCACATTATGTCTATAGAAAGTTGAAATTGTTGTTGTTGCTCCTTTTTAGGCAAGAGCAAACTTTTTAAAGCTGGTGTGTCATCACATCTGATGCTGTGTATTCAGGTGGTAAACTCGTATCTGTTGAACATATTGTACATCATTTGTGTTTTGCCCTTAGAATGAAGTGACCATTAAGAACAATACGTTTACTGTCTGTCTGCCATTAATCTACATGGCTTTAAACAGAATTTATCTTTGTACTCAGTAACAACTGTGGCTGCAGTAGTTGTCTGTGGTTAAACCCTGATAAACAGATGAGGTGAGACAGAAAGATCCAGCATTTAACCACAGACCTTAGAGCGATGGAAAATATATTTTTGTCTTTGACTCACAGTTTAGTAAAGTTAGACCAAGTGTGGGAATGAATCTATAAGCACAGACAGTGTTGTATCCATAGATGCACAGATCTGTATAGAAGCTACTGTTCTGTTAAACAAGTGTTTTTTCTTGTCTGATATCTTTGTGCTCTAATCTGAAGACGCTGAGCACCATGTCTCACACCCAAGTTTTATCAAAGGAGCCATAAACCTTTCTGTGGCTTTGGGCCAGTGAAAGAATCTGTCAAGACGAGACAATAATATGACTTGTGTGTGTCTGAGGATAAAAACATGACTCTGTGTCAATATAATAATAGTTCCTTCTTTTATTTCCTCCTCGCCTTTACTTAAGTTTTGTCCGTTGCAGACTTTTCCTCGTGAGGTCTGTCATGCTTGAAAGACGTTGCACAATGTTCAGGCTCAAACGTCCAAACATGACATACTCATAAATAGTCAATATCACATAAAGGTCGCATGGCTTTGTTAAAGGAAATATGTGATGTTGACATCCCAATTCTTAAATAGAAATATTGTAATTTTAATAAAAGAGTTTCATATATAAATACAAGCAAAAACATAAAACACAACACATTAAAACAAACACAGGAATTCATATTGTAATTGTTTACCTTATTATAGAGATAGAGCTTTATAGGATGGGAGGAAGTAAAACTGAATTACTTCACTGAGCTCTAAGAGCAAGAAAGAAATATAGATTCAACTTTGAGACGGATTGGACGGGCTGATAGTCTGAGTCTGTGTGTATTAGGTCTCTGCCTTTTTACCTGCATAGTACACGATTGTCACTTGTCCCCCCGTCCTGTCCCACATATCTACATTTGCGTGGGTAAACATGAACACTGTCAGATGCTCTTGTTCATGAATCGACTGAGCTCAGCTTCTGGAAGGCAAGTCTTCCAAACCAGTGCACAAGACAACTGTAGCCCCCATGAAACCCCCCCAGTGAGTGACATCAGTCAATATTTCCGAGCAGAGAGGACCCTCGTCTCACCACAACTTTCTTTCCAAATTAAGTTTAACTTTTTACTTGTCAGATGACATCAGTCTCAGCAAGGGGCGGTCACGTGTAGTGAAGGGGAAGAGCAGCGGCTGTTTTAGGTGAACAGCATAAACAAGACCATGTTTAATATTTATACATCAATATTTAAAACGTTACTTTTGGAAGTTAATGATCACATTTTCTTATTTTCTGTTAAGGTGTTTGTGTTTTTGAATTCTTAATGTTCTGGTGCTTTATTTTTTTAATTTTATTTCTATGGATCCTTTTTTAACTTTTACAATAACGTGTTTTTGATGCACTACATTAATTTCCAAGTCAAGGTGAACTTAAAGGTCCAGTGTGTGAGATTACGGTGAAAGGCAGAAATTGAATATAAAATAATCCTAGTGATGTTTTCACCAGTTTGTTTCATCTAAATTGTCCGAATTGTTGTTTTCTTTACCCTAAAATGGTTCCTTTATATTTAAATACTTTATATTTACATCAGGAGCAGGTCCTCTCTACGGAGGCTGCCATGTTTTTTACAGTAGCCCAGACTGGACAAACTAAACACCTTTTGAGTTTTTATGACGACTGAAGCTACCACAGGTTCTCTCACATGTTTGGAAGGGGAAGGTGGGGTGTTCAGCTGCAACATGCAACTTCACCACTAGACGTCACTAAATTCTACACACTGGACCTTTAATAGTCATCCAGACCAGAAAGCACAGCAGGACAAAATTGCATTTCTGTTCCAGCTCCATGTGCAGTTCTAATAAGTAGACAGCAGACAGTAAATGTAAACCTTGACATTGAGCTATATGTACAGAGAATACATTAAACAGACAAGAGGCTGCACTTATTTTATACTGAAGAGTCTGCTCCCATCTATCTCCTAGGTTTCATCGACTAATTACAGAGGTGGTTGCTAAGAGATGATGATCTGGGACATTGTTGAAAGCCTCTGATGTACAGCAGCCTGAAGCGCCACTTCTCCGGGATCACTCCCCGCACCCCTGTCTGCACCTGACTCATGTGAAGTGACACGACAAACGCTTTTGCATCAACGCGAGCACCATGGCGGCTTTTACTGTTCCCAGTACCACCGCCAGCACCAAGACCACCGCTGCAGCCAGGACAGCAAGCAGGCAAAGGCAAGGAGGCAGCGGGGAGAGTAAAGACATGGGACAAAACACCTTTCTGGAGAAGACCCATGAGTTTTTCCAGATGTGTGACGTCGAGAACAAGGGCTTCATCACCCGGCGCGACATGCAGGTGAGGCTGCTGACACAAGGATGAGAGAGGTCGTCTTAAAAAGGAGAAGTTTTTGTTTTTATGTTTGTATAAAGTACATATAAAGGTATACTCCAATGGAGAGTCATAAAAACACACTAAAAGATACACAATAAATAACTTTAATAACTTTTGGAGACACCTAATTTCCTTAGTCAAGTTATGTTTTACCCCTTTTTCTGTTGGTTGGACATAATTCATGGACCTTGGTGAAAATAAATCTGGTATATTAAGGGAACTGACATTTGAGTTTGTGAAATTTTACGCAGCCTGATTGAATTTATGAGCACTTGTCGGGAGGAGAGTTTTATTCTAGTTAATATCAGTGTGGATTTTATCATCTGTAGTAGCAGAGGATTCTATCCACATTTTTTCAAATTTACAGAGATATGATCTAATTTGTCCAGAAGGGGCATAAAGAGCAGACACGCTCATTCTGATTCTGAACAAGACATGAATAGGACATTTGTACCTTTATTCAAAGCGGCATAAAAGACACTGAGACACAGGGAGAGGGAAGCGTAAGCGTTGTCATGCCGCTCCTCCACTCACATCATTGTGCAGATTCACTTGTGCTCCTGATATTCATCCCTGACGTGGATAATCCTTTGATGAAGCACTTGTGGGCTCTCGCTGCAGGAGCGTAAATACATAGAGGAGAGGCTTTGATCTGGTGTTTATGATAATGGATTTGGAAATTAGATGGCGAGCAGGACAGCGGCCCGTTCAGCCATTTGTACTGAAGAGTACACACTGTATTTAAAAGGTTTAATACTTGATCACCATATTAACAACGTTGATTGAAATTTGTAGTGTTAGGGGATAGGGGATAGGGTACTAACCCTAGAACAGGACTCAGAAGAGAGCATAGCTCCACTAAGGCCAACAGCCCCCTTAAATTCAATCAAGTCACAACAGATTGTACACACTGGTAGAGTTCTCTAAATATGCCTGTTTTTTCTTTTTATCAAGATCCAGGAATCATTCTCCTCGAAATGTCAAAAAAACAATATTGAAGAAAGCAAAAAATCCTTGATGCACCCCCAGAACATAAGAAGGTTCTTCTGTGACCTGTTCTGAACTTTAATTTTCACGCTTACTGATGTTCGACAGTCGGGTCGGGTGGGACTCAAACCGACAAACTTTTAACCACTTCTTTAATGCTGATGCTAGAAGTCCAATGCGCTGTCCACTATGCCACAGAGCCTCTTCGACCTGCACCAACTTTCATGGTAATGCCTCCAGACGTTTTAGTGCAGCGCTAATAAACTGTATAGATAAGACATTAGTGTCTGTCAGGCAACAATCAGCAGGTACCTACAAGATAAAGTGCATTAAAAAAAGACATCTGCTTTCCATTTATTTAAACCTGCACTGCTAAAGGGTTCAGGAGGTGGACGGCTTTGGGAGGAGTTTTATTCTGGAGTCTGGTTTTTACAACACTAACATTAAAAAGGTAGTTAGCTGGGTTGGACGGGTCCTTTAAAACCATCAGGCCTTTCTTTTTGTAGTCTGGCCTCGTTCACCACCTTCAGTGATTTGACACTTCACCTTGTTCAATCATCTCTCCTCCTCTGCACACATTTCCAAAGCAAACAGGCACTCGATAGTTATTTATTTTACACCTTCCACAGATGAGCTACACACTGCTTACTCTTTTCGACACAGTATTTTCAGTGACAATATTTTGGTGGGATTTTCACAGCGTAAAGTTCGTTTCACACTGTGACCACTAACGGACGAGCTTTACAGCTGTTTGCTGACATGAGGGATATGTTCCGCCCTGATAACACATTTTTACAAGAACCAGCCGAAGGTCTTGCACTGATGCTATTCTTTCCCTGGGTTGCACGGGAGGCATCGGTCAACATTCGCAGCAGTGTCAACACAGTGTGAAAAACCGAGCTGGTTACAGAGGTGTGGCACTGTTGGCTTTTCTTGTAAATCGTCCATCCATTACTGTCGGAGTCAGAAGGTTTTTTTTTCTTTGGGAGGGTCACACATTGGATTAACTGCTTACTAAAGAAACAGCTGTCACTCGCTAAACCAACTTCCAACTTACTGTGGATCTGTTAGTAATTAAAGACTATGTACACTGGGGTGATCCCAGGAAGGTGCTAATACTTTAAACTGTCTGAATGTTTGTGCATTTAACATTTTCTGTTCAAAATAAGAATTAGAAAAAGCTTATTTCACACAGAAGAACGTTGGGTTACTTCATCTGTACTCAAACACATTTTCTGGGTTATTTAGTGGGAGTTGGATAGTTTTTGTGGAACCTAGCTGCTGGTTTAGCATTTAGGTCACTAACACAATACATGAACATTATTATAACCTATTTATCGTTTAAGTTGATGCGAGCACATATTTCTGTAAACTACCCGGACTGGGTTTGTGTTACACCCAGCGTTTTAGGGTGTTGGAATAAATCTCACATCCTGTGTTATTAGAGTTAATTTACTCTCATTGAGACTGTGAAGGCTTGAAACTATAGGAGACCATCACCACACCACATGACCACGTTGCACAAATGACTGTCCTCTCCGGGGTCAAGTATCAGTTGTTATAGCTACAGTACAGTTAATGTTCTTGAGTCATTGCCAACAGCAGCTGTGTTTTGTGTCTTGCTGAACAGAGGCTGAACGGCGAGCACCCTCTCAGCGCAGAGGAGCTGGAGAACGTGTTCGATACCCTCGATTCCGACGGCAACGGATACCTTACCCACGACGAGTTCTCCTCGGGCTTTAGTACGTTTATAGTCTGTTTCTTCTCCTAACAATCCCTCTGGGGTCAACTGCGAGGCTAGTCTGGTGTTTTCATTGTACTCCTGGGCTTTTATTCTTTTTTTCTTTTCTTTTACAGGCGAGTTTTTATTTGGCCAGAGGGTTTCTGTAGAGGAAGACATGGGGGAGCATAACCCCGGTAAGAGTTCACCAGAGGTCCTGTACCAGACGCAGTGGGAGGAGAGCCTGACGAGAGGAGACGACGATGAGGAGGAGAAACACTTCTGCATGCTAATGGAGAACCTCGGAGCCAACAGTGTTTTTGAAGAGTGAGTACTGCGTGTGCGTGTGCGTGCGTGCGTGCGTGCGTGCGCTGCGCATGCGTGCGCGTGTGGCGGCGTAGGCGTGCGGGCGGCGTTGGCGTGCGTGGCGTGTGCAAGTGCGTGCGTGCGTGCGTGCGTGTGTGTGTGTGTCATATCTTTGCACACTTTGTCAACATTTCCTTTGAGCCCACACTATATATTTAGGCGACTCAGCCTGAGACCGTAATCAGCTGTGCAAACTCTACAGGAGTTGAAAGTTTTCCACTCTCAAACAAAGCTCCTGTGCTGCCACTGGGAGCCAAGTGCTTAGATCTCCATAACCTTTTTCACACCATTTGAAACTGAATTAATTTTAAATCTGAAGTAGAATTACCTCCAGAAAAAAATCGCTGATAAAAAACGTGTCTAAATCTCTGTATTGGTATTTCATACATTAAAAAGCCATCAGTATGTGGAGTTGAGGTCTGTTGAGGCAGTGGGAGAGATGCACTGACAGGATCTTATGAAACACATGACTAGACTCACCTTTAACAAACAACTCAATAAAAGTAAACAGCAGTGGAGGTGGATGCCAGATTTAAACATCCTATTGGCTTCCGCCTACCTGGTCTGAGCATGAGATGACATCTTAGATCAGATCACATTGTGCAGCGTTGACTGAGAGTGACTGTGACCCGACTTCAAGACTTTGTTTGTTTGACTTTCCTTCACTAATCATAGTTCACAGCCACATCACATTGTTTAATGTGTCAACATGATTAAATCATTATTTTGTTCCTGGCATCGCACAGTTTTTGTCCAGAGCAACAGTCTAAACTACATCATTAACTATTATAAATACTGTTTGTTTTGTTCAATACAAGAATAGAACTGACTCTCATATTAATAAAGAATAAAGAGTTAATAAAGCTCTTCATTGATTGGATCATTGAACAAATTACTTTTGCCTTATTGATTAGTTTAAAGATATAAAAAACATTGTGAACATGTAACGCAATGCTTTCTAAAAATGTAGGTGGAGAAAGAAGTGATTTATGTATTGGAGTAAAAGTGGAAACTACCTAAAGATAAATCTACTTAAGTAAAGTACATGAAAATAAAAGTAAATGTACTTTGTTACATCCCACCACTGAAGATGACTGCTCCCCAAAAGTGAACCTTAGTGTCTCGATCGCCCCCTAGTGGCTAAGCGCAGTATAGGTCATAAATCCTGACTCCTCCATGTTAGTGGATGGGACATGGAACAAACTAAAAAGTACAAGTCAAGTACATTTTTCTCAATCATGGTTTCTGTCATTTTAGGTACTTCTTATCACACAGATGTTCGTTCAAGTTTCTGATAAGTTTGGTTTTATTTAGTGATTTGACTCACGATTGGTCGAAACTTGCATTTGCGGCATGGCAGCGTTCGTATCGGGAATAGTTTACTTCATTTCTCGATAGCGTGCCAGTGCCAGATATTTTGCTGTAATAATAATGAATGGATTTCTGAAGGCAAAAAACATAATGTCCTCATAAAAACCACAATAATCTGGTCGCTGAGCTGCTTCTATGTTTGTTGCTCTGCTTGAATTTCTATTCCAATTCCAAAAGGGATAATGAGTTCCTCGTGAAATCATGTGGCAAAAGACTTCAAATGTTATTTTAAGAAATCAACATGCTGCTCTTCATTACATTTGCTCCTTCCTTCTGTCCCGTGCAGTCCTGCTGAGGTGCGTGGTCTGTGGGCTCAGCTGCGTCGGGATGAACCACATCTTTTATCCAATTTTGAGGACTTCTTATCCAGAGTGACGTCCCAGATAAAAGACGCCAACCAGGACAAGAGGGAGATGGAGAGCGCTCTTGAAAGGTCGGACCAGGACATCTTTGTAGATTTGATTATCTGAAGATGTGGAGGTTTTAAATCGAGGTTTATCTAATAGGTTGTATTTTTCTGTCTGGAATAAGTGTTAATTGGCTTCGTTCGACATCATTTAAAGAAGCTGTAATTGTGATTTGCTCTTGAATGGGGGCTGTTGTTATTTTGGCTTTCAACCGCCAGCTAGTTTACATACATGTATTTCATCCACACAGAAAAGCAGCAACACATGACGATGAGATAAGACGCCTGTACGAGGAAATGGAGCAGCAAATCAAAAATGAAAAAGACAGGATCGTGCTGCAGGTACACACCGATCAGTAACGTCAAACAAGTCTTTCTCTATGGTGTTAACTCTGTCAAATACGGTCGATCTCCTTCCTTCTCACCCTTTTGCTAAATTCATGTCTCCCCCCCCCCTCTGTTATCTTTGGTCTGAAGGACTACGAGCGGTTTCTGTCTCTGAGTCAAGACCTGGAGCTGCAGCTGTCCGGTAAAGAGAAAGAGTTGGAGCATCTCTTCCAGAAACAGGGAGGGGTGAGTGAGATCCATCAAAAAGTGATTCTCCCCAGAGTGCACTGCAGTCTTCACAGAGGATGAGAAAGACTTTACTCGAGGTTTCACGTGAGGAAGTTCAACTGTCAGAGCAGCTGAACACACGAGAAACAAGACGATATAGAAGCTGGACTTACATGTACATCACAGTTAAATGCTCAGGACTCGCAACTTATTCTGCTTTCATGCTAACATGCAATGCTAGCTATCGAAGCAATGCTAAAAAGATATTCACGATACAAATCTGCTCATCTTCTACCGTCTGCATAACGAGCAATATGTCATCACCCCAACCACAGTGATTAATATGTACACCAATAGCTACACAGATAAATATAAGATAAATAAAGATACAGATACAATTTCTAACATGTTAAAGCACTTTAATAAGTCCAAAACAAAAATATCATGATAATTGGAAGTATTTTGTGATACTGAAGGTTGTTTTTACTGCAGCAGCCAACTTCCTTTTATAGGTGAAAACTTCCTAATTTAATATACATGATAATTGAATATTTCTGTCCATCTGCTGTGAAAGACTTCTATAAAAGCAGCTTTCACATTTAACACTCGGTTATATGTCATTGGTGTAAATCCAGTATAATCTTCCTCAGTGAGTTTCCTCTGCAGTAACCACAGCCTGTGTTGACAAGTACTGAGAGACGTTAATAGTTTCTGGCTCACACCTCCATTCACAGACTTGCAGGCTTTCCAGGCTCATTAGTGAACTGGGATTAATTCTGGTCACACCGACGAGGACTTTTCCTGAGCTCCACTGAATAACATGTCAGCTGTTAACTGAGTTTCCTGTTTGTGGGGAACATCATTGTCCCTTCAGTGGAATTCATTGTTACAACAGCAGTTTGTTGAGAAACACTCAGATATTGTATCTTCACATCATGTTGATTTTGCTTGTTCGTCCTCTGACTAAAGGCTGAAGAGGTCGCTGCACATTTAACAGTCATGCATTTGAGGTCAGAGGAGCACTTTTATCTTTCCACACACAGGGACTTTAAATATACCGTATAATATGTGACAAATCATCATTAAAATATCTAAAAACGACTCAACCTATGTCATATATTTTGTTTACTTGTGTACTTAACAAACTTGGTCTTTTCCTAGTGGCCTGAGTTTGATCAGAAAGGCAATAACTCTGTTTATATAGAAATATTTAGGAATCTTAGCTGAGATCTCCTCACTTTTCTTGTTCCTTGTCGTGACTCCAGCTGGAGCGTCAGTGCAAAGACCTCCACAGCGAACAACACGTGACCAAAGTGGAGAACGTGAAGCTGAAGCAGACAAACGACGAGTTGGCGCGGGAGCTGGGTCACACCACCCAGGAGCTGAGCCTGGCCCAGGAGCAGCTGGGTTTCCTGCAGGAGCAGTCCACACGGCTCCACGAGGAGAAGGAGATGTGAGTTGTCCTGAAGCTGATCTTAACAACGCACGTGTTATTCTGCATCTCAGTTATTTCATGTTTACTGGTCAGGACGCAACCACAAGTTGTTGCTGGGAACAAATTAGGGGCGAAACACGTCAATATGATGTGTGGCCTGTAATTATAGTATTGACCGACATTCACATATTTGGATGTTTCTTTTGTCATCGCGCTGTAAAACTTCTGGGAACATGACGGACGTAGAAATAATGGTAACTGAGTTTAGTTTTTTGTAACCCAAAATTATTTACCTCATTCTTCTGATTCCTTTCAGGTTTATAAATCTCACGCCTCCAATGCTGTGATCTTTAGAGAGTAGATGAGAAGGGCTTGTGTGTATGTGTCGTATTAACAGATTTTTGAGATCTGTCATATTTTAATTATTTGGTGCAGGTCATATTTTAAATATAGTTCTTTTTCATTTATACAGCCTTTATGTTAAAATATTCTTTGTATTTGAACACAGGGAAATCTACAGACTGACTGAGGGACTGCAGAGAGACAGAGCGAGTCTCCTCAAACAACTGGACCTGCTGAGGTATGAGAGGAAACAGAGGAGCTGTACAGCTGTACAGACTCCAGAGAGATAACAGCTGTATTTTAGTGTAAATGCTTTATGCTGTGAATAATTTCAAGCACACTCCATCATTTTAAAAAGTGATTAGTGAAAAAACTGAGTTGATTTGAGTAATATTATTTTGTATCTGTCTATTTGCCTTTTTGACATATAACTTGTACATTTGTTATACTATAGGTCAGACAAAATGGTTTCATATAAGAACTGATCGGTTACTAAGTTTACATTTTTATTAAGAGAGAAGCCTCGTCGAGCATTTTCAGCTCCTTCTCATAAATGTTCTGCTTAAAAACTATTTCTATAATACTTCCTGCCTGTGGAACAGCTCGTTCTTCAGGCGGCTGCTCCACTGACTTGTCATGATCAGCCACGTAAAGATGTTGGTGCAGAGCTGTTTGTATCATAGTCATTATAGCTTGTGAATGATTCATCAGTAAACATCATCTCTAACAAGGCCAGGTATTCAAATGTTTAAAGACTTAGGTCAGTTACACAACACTGAAACGTGTTCAGTAAGACTGAAGGTTCTTTCTCTTTATTGAATCCAGGGAAATGAACAAACATTTACGAGATGAAAGGGACATTTGCTATCAGGTATGTGTTGTTTATTAAAGCATAATTCATTCTCTTTCTTATATTCACCCTCTTTTTGTATTTCCTCTTCTTTTTGCCCTCTTTTAAACATGATGAGACTGAACCCTGAATCTGGTTCAACTGCATGATTCAAAACTTCATGTTCTATTTCTGCAGAATCCAAAGCATCACAACACGCCAGCAGGTTATAAGCAGAGGCCACTAATCGGTGTTGTCAAACAAATGAACACAAACGTCTTCAATAGGTAAAACATCGAGGGATCATTTAATAATTGAATTACTCTCTTGTTTAGACGGTTTAAAATGGAACATCATCACTTGACATGTTCGATCTGCTTTGTTTCTCTTACTCCTGTGGGTTGTATTTAACTTTGTATGAGCAGTGGGGATGAGGAGGAGCTGACGTCCAGCTCTGTGAGGCCGAATCTAACCAATGGGTCCTATCAGCCGTCCTGCCCAGCGGAGAGGAGAGGTCACCTCCGGAGGATCATCTCCATTGAGGAGGACCACCTCCCACACTTGCTCCTGAATGACTGTCAAGCACAAACTCCTCTTCATGAGTGTAATGAAGGAGAGGAGGCTTTCGACAACGAGGAGAATATTGACTTGGTGATGAGTGATATTGATCCATGTGCGTCTCCTGCCCAGCAGCAGCAGCAGCAGCAGCCGGGAAATATGGATGAAAGAGATACTCCCACTTCTCCAAGGGGTCAGCCTGTTGGCAAGGAGACCAGTGTAAATGTAAGAATGTGGACAGTGATTGAGAAACTGCAGGGAAGTGTCACTTAACGTAGAATAATGTTTTATATACAGTAATTGTTTTTATTCTGTGATCATGACTTGATTTCTCAGTGAGAGCTTATTGTTAGTCTGTTGTAAGACGTGCAAGAAAGTTCCTGTAGCCTCCTTCCACTATCTGTTCCCATCATGCCTCGCTCTCCTCAGGAGGAAGGTGGCCTCTCGCCTCCGGACCGCCTCTTCAAGATCGTCCTGGTGGGGAACTCGAGTGTGGGAAAGACCTCCCTCCTTCAGCGGTTTTGTGACAACTGCTTCAACCCGGGAAACTGTGCCACTGTGGGTGCGTATCTCACAGTGCAAACAGACCGAGAACGTCATCTGTTAGTTCCTGTGAGCGAAGGCATGAAAACCTGTGGGTCCTGTGGTCAACCTCTGACTCTGCATGTGTTTGCCGACGAAGCACTTTGATACTGTGTACCCACTGGTTTTAACCCTGAGAAAACAAGATGAATATTTTTTCTCATCAATGCTTTTTATAGTATATATGAATATATTGTATAAACAGTATTTAACTACTTAACTTCAAATAAATTGCAGCCTTAGAAGCTGATAAAAAGAAGTGAGATTCTCTCAAGGACTTTTGAAAAATTAATGAAAAAATAAAGAGCCTCGCGTTTTGATCCTGCAGCTTTCATTGCAGTAAAATAAAACTTTTACCACTTTTACTTTTTCAGTTTCTTCCACTCATCCATTCATGTTTTATTCAAATATGAAAGTTTTCACATTTGATCATTCAAGTTGCCTCATTCAAGTCATTTTGTATAGTTGTATATGTTTCTACAGTCATGTGTGGCATTGGTATTTATATAATATATGTATGTATAATAATAGTTTTTCTTGTCTGTATGTGCAGGTATAGACTACAGTGTAAAGACAATAGCAGTGGACAGCAGCCGGGTGGCGCTGCAGATGTGGGATACAGCAGGACAGGAGAGGTGAGGACTCGGCAAGTTTCCTTGTTTCTGGGAAAACTTAAAAACATCAAACCTTAATATTACACAGTTTTAGTGCGTCTCAGTTAGCAAATAAAAAATATATCTCCTGCAGGACAGAGGAGGTTTTCAGGGATTGTTGATGTAACAACGAAAACAAACACCACTTCCTCTTCTACCTTCTTCTTCTTCCTCCTCCTCCTGCAGGTTTCGAAGCATCACCAAACAGTTCTTTCGAAAGGCTGACGGCGTGGTTGTGATGTACGACATCACAGCACAGCAGAGCTTCACTGCTGTCAGACAGTGGCTGACGAGCGTAAAGGTCACTTGATGAAATTTAACCCGTGGGACACACATGTTTAACATTTCATACCCCAAGTAGAAAAACTATTTTAGTTTTTTGACTGAAAATCAGCTTTCTAAGAAATGTTGTGGTTAAGAGTTGAATGTTTTCACAGTATAATAATGTAGAAATTATAAAATCATATAAAGATCACTGTCTGTTCCCTTCTGATTGGTTTTCCATATGGGAGCAGAGAGCAGGAGGGAAGCAGGGGACCCTCAGTGGCTCTTTAACCACAGTGGACTCTCTTAAGAGGATTTTCTTTTGGTCTGTGTTCTTTCCTCTTCCCTTTATAGGAAGGAGCTGGGGAGGACATTCCCATCCTGCTTCTGGGAAACAAAACAGACAAGGAGATTGAGAGACAAGTTCAGAAAGGTCTGGGTGAAAGACTGGCCAAGGTCTGTGTCTGTTTACTACCAATTACAAACCAGAGTCCAGAATTGCTGTTTATTTAACTTGTGATAATGTCAATTTTATGTTGACATGAATCTGGAGAATTGAATCTCTTGATAGTTCTTGATTCCTCTGGTCTCTGTTGTGCTAATTAGTTTCTATGGAGATTGGAAAGTACTTTGTGAGCCCAGATGTTCTATTAGTACAGGATTCTGTTTTTTCAAAGGCCTCCACTCAAACATTTACTCAAACATTTCATGTCAGTCACAGAACTCTTCTGTAGTAATGACCATCATCTTCATCATCATCATCATTTTTGCAGGACTGCCAAATGGCTTTCTATGAGTGCAGCGCCTGCTCAGGACACAATGTGTTGGAGTCCATGGTTCATTTAGCCAGGTGAGCATGTGGCTGTGCACGACTTTACACAACAAGAAAAACTAAGAAATCCAAAGTTCACGTCCTCCCCTCTGTGTGTGATACATGGCACTGGCAATGTTTTGCAATGAGCTTCATGTTTTTGCTGTAGAAAACTGAATCAGTGCCATTAATTCTACATTATTGCCAAAACTCTCAGTTATCCACTGTCACTGATTCTGCCTCAAATAACTATGTGGATTCCATTTAGACTGGATATGATTGCTCTGCTATATTTACAACATGACAAAAAATCAGCAGGGGGCGCTGCAACTAGCATTTGTTTTAAAGTGGGAGATAAGAACCCTGCAGGGTTTATGCAGACCTGATGCAGCAGTAGCCACAAAACACACATCCGCTTTCACAGGATATTATTGTGTTTCCTGCTGTTGCTGCTCCACAAGTTTATATCTCCCTGTTTTTCTCAGAATTCTGAAGGAGCAAGAAGACAGAGAGAAGGTGAAGACGGTGGAGCTGCTCGGCAGCCAATCAGCGAAGAGCAAATCCTGCTGCTAACAGTTAAACACACAAACACACACACAAACACACACACACACACAGCAGCACTACCCTTTACTAACACACGTCAGTGAGGAAGCTTTATGTCTAATGTCAAGTGTTTTTCACCTGCTCCTCAGCCTCATAGCAGAAACACCAAACTATCTGTCACAGATGTTATTGTACTGGTACAATATTCTTCTACACATGATTTATCAAAGTAATTTAGTTAAAAATAACTTGTATTTTTCATGACGATGTAGTAAAGTTATAATATTATACCAATGTTAGAAATGGTCAAATGTTCCCTGTGAGGGTTTGATATAAAAATAACTGAACAAATTCTTTCCACACACTTTATCAGTTTTTAAAATTCAACATAAATGATCCGTCACTCTGACTGAAACTCTCACATATTTATGAAAGTCCCTCTATCTGAGCATTCTGGCATTTGACTGTGTGTAATATTGTATCATCCAGTGTTATGTGTAAATTTTTTGCTGTTTTGCTTCGTCACTTTGTGTTCACATGCAGAACATGACATGAAAACAGACATGTGACTTATCTTACTTAATGTTTGTGATGCTTCAGGATAATGTGTCTCAGTTTCTGACAAATTACGAAATTATCATACAGCTCAGAACAGAAGTAATGTACCGAAGACAGATTATTGCCAAGTTTAAATGAGAAGTCCCAGGATCAAATGTAGTATTTCTTTCTTTGCTGTTATATATAATATCATTATATTTGACATGTGTTCATATTTGTACAGTTTGATTGCACAAAATATTTATTCTGTATCTGGATGATCTGCCTCAGTGTTGAATCAGGGGACGTTGTCAGTGTGTCACAGCTGCACAGGGTTTGGGTTTGACTCTTTAAAATATTCACTAATAGTGCTCCACTACTGCCAGTATCACTTTCATGTATATACAAAAAATGTAAATAGCACAAAACAAAAAATAAACAAATGTGTCCATATTATATGTAAAAAAATAAATAAATGTTGTTTACAAATCATTTGTTCTTGATACAGTGACTTGAGTTTGAACATTGCTGTTTATTCAGTATTTTATTTGACATGACAATATGTGAAACAACATATTCAATAGAGGAAATACACGTGGAATCAACATGCCAATTTATTAGAATCTGTGTGATTTATTTAATTATATGAGAATCTGAATGTTTGTGTTTCATTAATAAGCATAAATACCTCGATATCATGTTAACACTGTATTGCTTGTTGTTATGCGGCGTCCTGGCAGCTCTCGGCTCGACGCTGCACTTTCAGGTGATTTGTTAACAGCATCACTTCCATGCTTGTTTAGAACTGATCGACTGTATTTCCCCCCCTCTTTGTGTTCACACTACACTTTGGTGACAGAGGCTGGTTCTTGGCTGTTTCTGAACACGACGATATCATAGAAACACACAAATTACCGACTGGGAAAGATTCAAACTTTTAAAAGAAAGAAAAAAAACCCATTGTGTTTTATATCTGAGGTAAACGTTAAAGTGATAATCTTTTGCCTCTGTCTCGATTTGAATAAAATCCCCTCCGTGGTTACCTTGGCGATGACGTTAGTTCAGTAAGAGCATAGGTGAAGTGGAAAGACTTTCTTCTTCTTCTTCTTCGTGCTGTCTGTAAACTCCACACCATGGAACCCGGCACAGGAACGGTGTGTCTCCAGTTTTCATCATTATTACACTCGCTGCTCTTTGAAGGTCGGAGCTCGTTACCGGCAGGAAAAGATGAGAAACATCTGTTCTCAACAGCTTCCTGGTACAAAGGGATTCATGAATGTATTTCAGGTTGGACTAGTTAGTATCAATTATGTCCAGATGTAGACTGAAGGATGAACGGCTCCCGTCTGTGTTTTGAGTGATGTCTTATCTCAAACCAGTAAAGAGTGCGGGAGAGTATTAGGGTCAGGCTCAAGAAAGAAGAGGAGAAGAGGAAGGTTTTTGCACTTTGAGATTGAAGTCAAAATATCAATAATTCACTTGAAATTGAAAGATTTAAGTACATAAAGATCAGTAGTAAGTAGAAAGTTTTGTGTTGTAGGCGGTGGTTGTATTCCTGTAAACTGAAATAAGGTGTAATGGATAAATACAAGTTTGTCAATGATTAAACCAAACATTCTGAAGTTGTTATTCTCTGTCACTTACTTCTCCAACTAAGAGTAGATGAACCAGAGTATTTTTATAGTAGAAGTGGCAAAAAATGATCTTCCTCTGACTTAGTTTGACTTTATCCTCAACATTTGGATCTTATTCTCGAAATTCTATCTTCTTTATCTAAATCCATCCATCACCTTAGCGTTAATCTTTGAAGATCGTGGAAAAGCTAGAGCCTAAAGAGGTGGGGTACACGCTGCACAGATTGATACAAAATACGACCAATCAAGAGTCTCCATTCGAACCAAGAACATTCTTGATACGAGGCGACAGTGTTTATTGTCAAAATCTCCTTATCTTTTATTTGATTTCTTATGCCCGGGCCTTAAATTCTCCCGTAAAGGAGCGTGGTCAGTCTTTACTCACGAAACTACAGAGAACGGCTAAATGCATCAGTGCGGGAAAAAGAACTAGGAGCACTCCGGCACCTGGTCCAGGCAGTTGGGATGGGCAGGTATGTTATTGGCTTGTCAACCTCACAGCTCAAACTGACGACACGGGGGGGGCACGTCTGGAGTCCAAGCCGTGCACCAGTTCGAGCGTCGACACCTATTACACACTCACAGAAAAGCTACTTGTACACTGACGATGCAAACACGTCACCTTTCACATACACGGCACGTACGCAGGTTGGTCCTTGGCTTTGGCGTTCGATTGCTGCTAGGTTTTCCCCACATTGCTAAATTTACACAACTATAATCTGACAATCATTCCCTACAGTACATAGTACGACATAAGAACTATGCCTTCAAATTGTTTCTCTATTTGTAACAGAATGTGAACAGTACAGTAATTCGTCACGCGTCGCTCCGTAAGGTTCAAGTAATCGTAAAAAAGAGAACACAGAGGTACATCACTCCATCTGACACCACACGTACATCGATTAATCTTTGACATTCATCGAGAATAAAAAATATCCCTGACCTCTTTTTTTTTGTCAGTGTTACATTCAGAGCTGTTCACCGTCAGTTAGTGACTTCCTGCCTTCATCCAAGTGACAATAGTGATGTCAGCGGGGCCCTCTTAGCCCGCTCCTCGGCCTGGTCTTTCCTGGTCTACGGTCGGGGGAGTGTCTCCGTCTCCCTCTGGTGATCAAGGGGTGGAACTCGACGGGGCACTGGCGTCCCCCTCAGTGTCAAAGTTAACGCATCTTGTAGTCGTGAGAAATGGCCGCTTCACACAGCTGCCCCTTAAAATCCAGCTCGAAGGTGAAGTCCAAGTCGCGCTGCAGGTCGACAGAGAGAGAGGGAGAGAAGAGAAAGTGTCAAGTAATGAGCAGGGTGGGCAACGAAGGAGAATGAGGGGCCCTCAGCTGGGAGGGGGGGGCCCTGAGTTGAGAGGGGGACCCCGATGGAAGCCAAAAGCTTCATGGTTTTAGAGGTTTGGTTGAAGTATAATGTCTAAATGTGTGTGTGATGTGCCTGGGATGGTGGGGGGGGTTGCACTTAAACTTTATTACCTGACCCTTAATTATGTTAATTAATAATGATGTGCTTTGGTTTCATGTGCTTCTTGGGGCGGGGGGGGGAGGGCTATAGTTTGATGTGGGGTCCTCCAGGTCCCTTTTGCCTGGTGCCTTTAAAAAATACCTTAAAACCCTCCTGGCAATA
This sequence comes from Hippoglossus stenolepis, assembly GCF_022539355.2. NCBI lineage: Eukaryota > Metazoa > Chordata > Actinopteri > Pleuronectiformes > Pleuronectidae > Hippoglossus > Hippoglossus stenolepis. Next base: position 23,005,224 of record NC_061487.1, on the reverse strand, counting down.
AGTGACGAAACGTATATTAAGATGTGCAATTCTGTTTTGGATTTTCACCTGCTGGCAGAAGGAGGTTTTACATAAACACAAACTGTTTGAGTCAGACAACAGCAGAAAGCAACATGTCCTCTCCCTCGGGGGCAGGAGAGGACACATGAGAATCTGCTGCTGTTTGTCAGAGAGCGGCTGCGGTGCTTCTTCCTGTTTGACCACAGTCCAACACTGAGGGGAAAACCACCTGTGTGGGGGGGAGGGGGAGACAACTCAGGAAATGAGTCATTTCTTAGCCGCTGCCATTATCGGTGTTAGAGTTCAACACACGGTTATCACAGTGTGAGCGTTGTTATACTCACAATGTTCTTCTCATTGGGCTTCATGGCGATGCTGCCCACGATCTCCTCTCCTCTACGCACCGTCAAATACTCCTCCAGGTAAAACACGGTCTGCTTCCAGTGGGTGTAAGATGCATCTGGAGCTGCAACACACACACACACACACACACACACGCACACACGCACACACACACGGTTTTAGAAATTGTATGTGATAACTTCTTGGTAAAGACTTAAAAACCATGCACAAATGAAATCTGTAACTTCTGATATAACAGATTATTACAAAATAAATTATTAATAATGACGTCATAAAAGTAGCTTTTGTCATTGGTTTAAAATGAATAATTAATAAATGACTCATTAACTATGAGGAAAGCTGTTATGTACAATTTAGGCCTTTTTATAAGAAAGTGTATAAGGAAGTTGTTATGAACAAACTGTGTCAGGGGGAAAAGAAACAGTAAATTATCCACGATGCCAATTTTTTACACCCAGTTAATCATTTTCACAGCTACCAAGGATCTGATGACATTTAAATTCTCTGTGTGACACAAAGCATAAACACAAACAGAGGAAGAGGAGGAACAGATGCAGGGAGTTGAGTCCGTGTCCTTGTCATGAGGAGCAGGTTTCTCCTCTAGAGACGAAGACACTGAAGTAAAAGCTAGAAAATGCACAACTGCATTCCTGACCTCTGCACTGCTGCTCTGCCTTCATTACCATTTCACTCTGTGTCTTTTGTGCTACTTTATGTGTGCGTTGTTCTGTGAGTGATGGAAACACACACAAGTACAACCTGAAACCCAAGAACCCAAAAAAGCGAATGTGAGTGTATTCCCCAGGGGCCGGACCATCACTGATCGCTTGGCTGAGATTCAAAAGGTCAGCAGCGCTTAAATCGAATATCTGCCGTCCGTCCTGGGGCCGACGGGTAACGTTGCCTTCAGAGACGAGCTCTTTGTGGGTCCACACATTAAAGGGGGCTCTGCCCATCAGTATGACTGGTGCACAGAGCTGGCTCTCGGTCTGTGGGCACGGCTCAGTAAGGAGTTCACACAGAAAAAGGTAGAGCTGCGTTTCCTATGCTAATTCAGCAAATGAGATTCCAACTCCACCGACCGGCATGAAACTCTGACTGCTACCTGAGTCCGTGTGCGTCTGATGGAAACATCTTTTCGAGACTGTGTGCGGGGAATCAATCACACACTTTGGACAAAGTGAGCGTTAGAGCTGTATCTTAAAGTTTTAGATGAGAAGCTGTTTTCAAGACTGACAATAGAAAACTTTCTTGACAGACAAAAAACCGCACGTACAAAAATCTATAAAAGGGAATTGAGGGCAGAAAATAGGTTAAAAAAATTCTTCTTCTTCTTATTGTTGTTGTTATTATTAATAATATAGGGCTTTACAGAACAAACTGATAAAAGCAATGTCAAGCAATAATGTATCATAAGAAGCAAAATGAAGAAAGGAAATAAAGAAATAAAACAGAACAATATAAGATAATGAAAATAATCTAATAAAATAAGGGACACAAAGATTTCATTGTATAAAAATCAGGGTCGTAAGATTACTTAAAAAAATAAGAGCACATTCAGACCACAATTCCAGTAAAAGCATGTTTATTAATTTGTTTTAGGAGCGATTTAATAGAGGATAAGGAGCCAGTCTGATTTTCTCTCTGCTAATTCCTTATTATCAGGCTCCAGCAGTAAGTCGTTAAAGACTCTGCAGCTTGTCCAAAATGCCGCAGCACGTGTCCTGACAAGAACCAAGAAAAGAGAGCACATTTCTCCAGTATTAGCTTCGCTACACTGGCTTCCGGTTAAATCTAGAATAGAATTTAAAATTCTCCTCCTCACCTTCAAGGCCCTTAACAATATGGCACCATTATATCTTAAAGAGCTGTTAGTACCTTATCAACCCACTAGAGCACTGCGCTCCCAGAATTCAGGCTTACTTGTCGTCCCTAAAGTCTCTAAAAGTAGAGTAGGAGCCAGAGCTTTCAGCTATCAAGCTCCTCTCCTGTGGAATCATCTCCCACTTTCAGTTCGGGAGGCAGACACCATCTGTACGTTTAAGAGTAGGCTTAAAACCTTCCTTTTTGATAAAGCTTATAGTTAGAGCTGGTCCAGGCTTGTCCTAGACCTGCTCTTAGTTATGCTGCTATAGGTCTAGAAGGTCGGACACATGACACACGGGCTTTTCTTTCCAGCTTCTCCTTCCTCTTCTCAATCGTTATCACATCAAAGTAATTCATATCCCATCAATACATGTTACTGACTTGACTTCTTCCCCGGAGTCCCTTTGCCTTATCGTCCGCAGATCCAGGGCCGCGGCTGTGGCCACATCATGGATTAGGATCTGTGGATCACGTATCAGAGGTCGTAATGGTGGATCCAGTATGGCGGATTCTGCATCGTGCTGGCTGATCGTGATAACAAAGGCAGATCCTTTATCGTGTTGGCATCAGATACTGGTGGTGGACCACGACCGAGGTGGCAGCTGATGATGGATCCTCATGGCGGCAGTGAACAATGACTGTGGACTATAGTGGCATCCGATCTTGATGGTGGATCATGATCTTGCTGGCTGCTGACCATAGACTATGATTGCAGCAGGACTGCTCGATACATAGTATTTCTCCTCAGACACTTGACCATTAATGACATTAATCCACCAATTCACTGACCTTCAGTTATACTTCAAAATGTTTACCCTTATCAATGCTGCTAAAACCTTTATCTTGATGTTCTCCTTTACACTTGACATCCATTGCACTTCTGTCCGTCCTGGGAGAGGGATCCCTCACATGTGGCTCTCTCTGAGGTTTCTACGTTCTTTTTTCCCTGTTAAAAGGGTTTTTAAGTAGTTTTTCCTTACTCTTGTTGAGGGTTAAGGGCAGAGGATGTCACACCATGTCAAAGCCCTATGAGACAAATTGTGATTTGTGAATATGGGCTATACAAATAAAATTTGATTGATTGATTGATTGATTAATTAGTGCTAACGTACAATCATCAATGTCATTATACAGTATTTGTTAAGAGATGTGCTTCACTCCAGCACCACTAGAGGTCAATCACACACTGATTTTTACCCAGGCCACACACACACACACACACACACACACACACACACACACACACACACACACACACACACACACACACACACACACACACACACACACACACACACACCACTGCAGCAGCATTTTAATCAGTTAGTCTGATTTGAACTGCTTCTAACACAATGTGATCCACGTCTTTAAAGCCTCTATAAGCTCCACATTAAGAGTATGTATGTACGATCAGAGGAATTTCAATTCATCACGAGGAAAGATGACAGAGTCAATTCACTCAAACCACAAAACAGACGTATTACATTTCCTGTTTGGGAGAAATAACCAGGTTATTTATTAGTTTAGAAGCTGCACAGCTCCGGGAGGAAACACGCTGAACGTCAGATTTATTGTACGTTGGGCCGCTGTGATGCTTTGAGCCTGGTTTTACTTTACAGCTATATTAATACGACAAGTGACTGGTGAGGTTGTTATGATACTGAGGGACTGAATTTCCGACCCCTGGGGGTTTAATTTCCAACATTAAATGTCAACGGTAATGCAAACCAGTATTTTTAAAACAAAACACTTAAGATAAATCATGTGATCGTTGACCTTTGGAACCGTTTACCAACAGAGACGTTTATATTTATCTCCGAGAGGGAGGTTATGTTTTCACCCCTATCCGTTTGTTTGTTTGTTAGTTTGTAAGCAAGATTTCACAAAAACAGGATGGAACTTGGTGGAAGGAAGCGGGTTGAGTCAGGAAAGAACCCATTCAACTTTGGTGCAGATCTGGATCATGGTCCGGATCCAGGATTCTATCACTTTCCTCTTTAACTCCCAAAGGAATAATTCATCCCAAAAAAAATAACCTGGCACATTTAAGAGTCCTCTTCAGCCTTGGTTGAATTATGCACACTATTTATAGTTTGTATAATACTTTATATGTGAAGTCCTGAATTTTGTCAGTTATTTGTTGTTAATTATGATATTGTTGTGTTGCACTATTTGGGCTTTTATATTTTCCCACCGTGCGACAGCAGATGTAAATTAGCTTTATACCAAACTCTGGCTCACTGGGTTGTGTTGATAATGGCCCCTGATAAATAAAGTTATAAACTAAATGAATAAAGTAATAATTCCTCCCTTGCAATCGTATGAAGTTCTTGTAACAAACAGGAAATACCAATGTGGAACCAAAAGAAACAAACAGCTTCGGTAAAGAAACAACTCTGTCATGGCCTTTGTCAAGATACAGAGTCTGACCACTGGAGGGTGCTGTTTCATTGCTGATGTTTTACTAATGCATCTCAGTGAATGCAGGTGAATAAAGTTTTGAATTTAGTTAGTGCAGCTTGAATGCTTTGGAGATGCAGGTGTAATGTAGGGGAAAGCGTGCGGCCTCTTACCGGTACTGAAACCAGTCTTCTTGTGACACTTGGTGAACTCGATGTTGAAGTAGGTGACCAGAGCGTGGATGTAGTCGTTCCTCTGGATCTGCAGGCAGAACGCCGAGGTGAACGAGAGGTCCTCCGGCTTCACCGTGTAGATGTCCACCTCCTGAAAGAGTCAAGAACTCGTCTCACGTTTATCTGGACCACACAGACACAAGTACGGGGGTCGAGAGAGCTCAACGCACTGCAAATTAAGAAAACACTTTGTTGAAGTCTGCTTCTCGTCAGTGGTGATGGAACTTCTCAAAGCATTGAACTGCAGCCAGGTCCATCACTTTTTTGGGTCCCCTGGAAACATTTTCGTTGCAATATGTTTCTCGGCCACCGAACACAACCCTGAAAGTGCAAGTTGTTAGTCAAAAGTTTTCCCCCTTAACCATTTTTAAAAGAATTTGTATTCTGACAGTATTCTTATTTGCTTTTTTGCCACGGGTATATAGTTCATCTTAATGTTATGAAGCTACCACAGAGCTCCTGCTAATGGAATAAACCCAGATGTAATGTCACGTTTAATGCACAAAGAAAAGAAACAGCCTCAGGAAGTACATTTCGCCCTCTTCCTGCAGGAGATAGTGTCACCACCAAACCCTACGAGGCCAGATCCTACTAAATGCCCAGAATGAGGCCAGTATAACGAGGAGAAGGGGCCTGAGTCACGCACGTTACTGGATTCCTCGTGTAATTCATGCATAACGGTGCTATCAATCCCAATCTGTGAATGTCCCCTGGTTCCAATCAGTCTAACAGGGTATCTGATATCTCATCATCCCGCTAGGACTTGGCCATTTTCAGCGAGGAACATGTTGTCCCACATCTCGATTTGCTGTCGCGAGTACCAACAGTAACTGATGAGCCGAGTAACAGAGGCGGAGTGCGGCTCACCTGAAACCCCCGCCGCAGGGTAAACATGTAGGCAGAGGTGTGATAATCTAGTTTCATGTACCATCGACGCTAATAGATGCTCATCGGCTTCGCTGCCAGATGCCACGTTCGCTGCGGAGGAATGAGCCTTCTGTTTGCTGGCAATAAAAAAAAAAAACACTGAGATATTAATGTCAGATTCCCTCCGCTGGCACATTTACTAGATGTTTACTGTGGTCGTGCACTTCTCAAAGCCATATTTCCAAGTTAAAGACGGCAGCATTAGTGTTGCACTGAAATGTTTACCATTGGAAAGCAAGATACATCTTTGCAGAGAATTATTATGCAGGTTGTTAATGTTTAATGTGTTTATCTTCTGCAGGGTGATACCTGGTAATGACGCTCTCTGAGTATTGTTACCGAGGTTTCACACAGCAGTTTAATAACATGAGGTCCTGTGTGTACCACTCCTCCACCCAACAACCTTAATGAGGTCAGTCAGTAATCCATTTAAAGACAATAAAGCTCGTCAGCGGGGTAAACATTGATGTACGGCTTCTTTCTCCAAAGAGGAGCAGCATCCCCCAGCAGCTTCATAGAGATTTTCATTAAACTCTCATGTCCGATAATATCTCTGCTGTCTCACTGCATTGTTATAATGAAAGGAAAACAAACGTTGGACCGTCCAAGGTAGAAAAGAGGCTGAAGTCGAGGTATGATCGCAGAGCGGTGTTCCTCCAGGAGAGAGGTGAGACGGGTCCGAGCTGTCGAATCAATGCCAGCGATAAGAAGGTCACCGTGACCAGGAGCACAATCAGCAGGAGGAGACAGGCGGCTATTGACATGCATGGCACAGCTCAACCTGATCAGTCTAATCCACAGAGAGAGGAGCAGACGGGGCCACACATCAAGGTTGAACTCTACCAGCTGCAGCACGTCACACACAATGGTTACCAATCACTGAAGATGATTCACTACACAATAAAATCATCCTTATTAGTTATCAATCATATAGTTTTTGTCCACAGCTGACGATGGTGCTTATGAAGTTCATGAGGTTTGAGATTGGGTCGTATTAAATTGAGCTTCAGCGTAACACCACATGTCCCAATGAAGATCGTGATATGATCGACAGTTAATAAATGATGGAAGAGAACTGGGTCCATGCGTAAAAGTGAGAAGAGGAAGATTCATATTCGGGAATAAAGTTAGACTAAGTCAGAGGATTGTTTTTATTTTGCATTTCGAGAATTAAGTTGAAATGTTTAGAGTCAACTTGATGTTGAAAGTCTGAAATTTTACTTCAGAATCAGTTTTAGTGACAAGGAAATTTAATTTAAAAGAAAAATATGTATGTGTTGACTACCGGGGGTTTGTGGGACAGAAGGAGACGGAATAGGAGACATCGGGATCATCTTTTTAAAAGACACTGTTACAGGGCTGATTTCCAGGAAATGTGTTAATTGACATGATGTAACACACTTTTGTACAGGAGGTGGCGGTGTGCACGTTAAGTTGTGATCTGCCAGTAAACTGAGAGAAGAAGAGAAGAAGGAAACATGGATGGATCCACCTGAGTGTGAAACAGGAAACCAGAGATTTACCACTGGTCTGTTTCGAGCTCCCACAGTAGTTCTGTGTGTTTCACTGTGTTGTGTGGCTCCTCTGCTGTTGTGTTACTTTACATTCGTCCATCATGATGCAGGCTAGTTTCAGCTAGCTTGCTTAGCGTCAGCTAGCTAGCTCTAAATTACTTATATAACTTTAGGACTTCTAAACTTAAGTGTTAAAGTATTTTTCCTTCAGCTCAGTTTGACTAAAAGGTTGAAATGCCTGTTAAAAGTGAGGTTCAGCTTTATATTTGTATTGAGATTGTGAGATTACTCTGATAGAGGCCTGAACCATGTGCCTATAAATATGTGTTTACTTAGTTGGGGCTGTATGTGATAATGCAAATGTCCAAGTCAGTTGCTCTGGATATTTTCCAGAACGTCTCCTGCCATCCCCCTGGTAAAATCCCCAGAAACGAGGGAGCCTATGTGGAAAACAGCAGGGACATATCTCTGGATTAAAAACATGGGTGCCACACATGTAGAAGACGCAGGCAAAGACGATCTCAGTATTTATACGTCATGTCTCATCCATACACAGGCACCACTTCTTGTCTTAATGTCCCGTAAATGTTCCTGTTGTGTCTCCTGTTGCAGACCCAAGTTTCTGAACTTTTCATATCTGAAAACAGCAACAGTTCTATAGGGTTATGACAAAATACTGAACACATTGGAAACCCTCATCTGCACTGTGCTCGGTCTACAGCTGACATGCAGCCAGGCTTTACACTTTTCAGCTAGAATATGAATATGTATTTTACTGACCTTGACCAGGCAGGAGTTGGTCACCACCTGTTTTTGGTCCACGACGTCCACCAGCGGCTCCCTCATCGCCACGTTACGGATACAGGTCATGTCAAAGCCATACACGTTCTCCCACCCTGTAAAGTACATCAGCATTTCATTACTTTAAAAAATTATATTTTTATATCACAAATAAACGAGAAGTCTTTAGTCTTTCCATGGTTTGATGGAGTTTCCCTGGTCACATGAGGTGCAAACTGCAGATGTAAAACAACACTAGTTGTGGTTTTTCTTAAAGAGCTTGAGTTCGACCTCCTGATGTTTTGGAACAATGTTCATTTCAGATATTGATTTGAAAACATGATGCTCGTTGAACGCTCTTACCTCGGGTTTCCTTGCTGCTTAGGGTAAATCCACTCATACATTATTCATTCAGCTCCTTTGAAATAGCTGCCGTGACCCAAAAGGAGAGAACTACTTGAGCGAGCAGAAGAGCTGGTGATAATGAACAGGTCACAAACCTCCGGGGGCTTTTTGTAATACTGTATTTGCATTGCATGCTGCCAACTTATATAAGGCAGAGCAGCACTAATGACAGAATGCTCTCAGAATACTGGAGTATTTCACTGGGGCCGCTTCTCACTCGGTCTAAAGGTCATTTTTGGCCGTCTGCCTGGAGAGAGAGAAGCTTGTGGTCAATATCCGCACTCCACTCACTCCAGTCTGGCCTCGTGTATGCTCCTGAAATACAGAATAATGGCAGACTAAATTGGAGTATGATGGGAAGGCTGGCGCTGCAGTGAGATAGAGCAATATTACTTTCCCCGGATATTATCTGGTGTACTGTGGTTGTATAATTTCCCCGGCTGCATGGGGAGCGTGAGTAGGAGGCCTATGGGCCATTGTGCACTTTGCCTGTTGTGATCTAGGTCGTGCAGCGGCTTTAGTGCAGTGCTTATGCTTCGTGTCCGGCAGTAAAACCATCACCCACAGTCCTCCTGGCAGGTTTGGAGTGCGATGAAACACGGATGGAAAGATTGTTGACTTATAACAATTTCAATTATCGCCCCTGGTTTTTTACGCCCGAGGAAAAGTCATTTGCAGAGCCGGAGAGGTTGTGTGCTGTGTGAGTGCTCCCACATCTGTGTGACTGCAATGTGGATGTGTAGATTATGTTGTACAGGGATGACTCATTTATAATGTAGAGACATAATCCTGGTTATAGACACCTGAGAGCTGCACGGTGTACAGCAGGGACAGAACAAGGAACAGCTCAGTACAGGACGACAGTTTCACAGTACAGCTCCAGGTAATAGGAGCGCTCAGCACTGTGGTGGAAGGAACACTGTATTCAGATCAATGTAAAATATGATAGATGATGGATGATGACTCTGAAAAATACTAATTTACAAGTAAAAGTCCTGCATGAATCGGCCTTCATAAGTAAAGGTTCAGTAAGGGCTGCAAAATGGAGTACTAAAGTAAAAGTACTGGTTTGTTCCAACTATTATTCCATATTTTTATATCAAATAGGAACTTTTCCCCCACATTCAAATGAACGATAGAATTGAGAATAAAAAGTGACAACTAACATATGTCATATTACATCAGGTAAATCTGAGGGGTCGTGAGATTATTAATGCGAAACACAAAAATAAATCGTTTTCTGAGTTTCGGCTCATATTCGATTTTTGGTGAAATATTGGATCATTTAATGAAATTTAACCATGTGAGAAGTTTGAAGGACAAAATCACTATTTGGTGATGAACAACACAGATGTCTAAAATTCAAAACGCTATTTTTTCTTAAGATGTCGGCAGCCAGAACTATTAACTAAAGCTGCTGAATGAATGAAGTGGAGTAAAAAGTAAAATAGTAAAGCACACTACTTGAATAAATGTACTTAGTTACTTCCCACCACCGACAGTCACACACACTGAACTTACAATGTATTTTGAAGTCCTTGTACTGCCTGTCTTCGATGGCCACCACATACAGCGAGGCTCGGTCAGGAAACATTAATCCACCGGGTTTCTGTTTGACAAATGAGGCGAAGAAACGACTCAGCAATTAATCCTGAACACATAAAAAAAAAGGTGTAGATTTCAGCGTCGGTGACATTTCATTTCTCAGCCAAGAACAGGTTTCAATTATTGAGCTGTTCCTGCTGCGCTCAGACTGGAACGAGTAGACGCTCTGATTTATAACACAAACATTATTTTACAACAACAATAATTAACAAACATAAATAAGAAGTCGTTATTCATAAAGAAGTATTTCTTATTTTATAGACTTATTAATTAAATGGTAGGTTATACAACCTGCATGTCGTGTTCAGGTTTATTATTGGGTTTAGCAATTAGCAATGAAGTGAACAATTGTTTTAAAGCTGTGGTTTGTGAGATTATGTTGAGTTTCATGAGATGGGTTATTGGTTATTAAAGGTGAATGCTGGTATTTTTCAGCCTGGACTTGGAGACCTATTGTCCATCTGCATGTACAATCTATGATGTCCATGGGTAAACCTACGGAAGGACTTATTTCATTAAGTGAGACAGTGTCAAATCTGTCAACATATAAATAAATAAATAAATAAAAAAACTAGTAATCTTTTTTTCAAGGTTCAGTAATGTAACTCCAAAATCAACTCCAACGCAAAGTAATCCAAAAACTTATTTCTGTGTTGGATAATTAAAAAATGTCTGCCCTCTGAAATTATTCATATTCAACTAGAGACAAACTATTTCTGAGCTCACCAGCTGAAAAGGTTGGAAACTTTCAATGATTACTTTTTTTATTAGATAGAAATTTCTACTTCACTTCAATACATTCAGTGTAGATGCTGGTATTAGGTCTTTTGTTGGAGGCTTTTATTAACTGAAAATTACATTTCTGGTCTGTTTTGTTCCACTAATCTTTCATATCATTATGTGTCTTTCCCACAGACTCCATACGTCCTACCAGCCACTTGTCCCTGGCAAAGATGACGGTGTTGAGCATGGATTCGTAGAAGAGGCAGTAGCCCATCCACTCGGATATGATGATGTCGACCTTCTCGACGGGAAGCTCCACCTCCTCCACCTTGCCCTTGAAGATGGTGATCACTGAAACACACGCATGTATTTTAAAACCATCCCGACCGATCAGGCATAAACATATTATAATTAAAATTTTAGGAACACATGAACGAGACACGTCTACACAACCACATCTTGGCTGATTGTATTGGAATCGGTGGAGGTGCCTGTGATGAGCTGAGTTCATATTTGTTTATTCGGCCTTGACAAAGAGCTGCAGAAGAGTTTCCCTGCTGATACAATGTCACGTGAACCCTGTTACTCCAACTATTGTCAGCTCGTCTTTCAATTACTTGTGCACACTTGATATTCATAGGTTTACAGCCGGGGCATTTACTGACAGGGAAGGTTTATGGTGCTCTTATTTGGAAGATGCACAGTCAGGGGCTCGGCCTGAAACTTGATTTCACGTTTGCAGAGGAGTCATGTTTTAACACAAGCTGAAAGCGTGTTTATACATGGGAATACAAATGAGCAGTTTGATCATCCTCTCGGTTTAACAGTCGTCAACCCCTCTTCTTCTCCTTCTTCTGCATCTCCTCTGCCTGCGCTCCCTCCTTCCTCTACCTGTTGGTCACGGCTGTAACCTATTTGCAGCCCTTCGCAGACTGAAGTGCAGCGTCGTCAAAACGGAGAGATAAGGAAGAGCAGCAGCTCTTACCGCTGTGGAGGTGGTTGGACTTGATGATTCTCTCGGAGTACTCTGATATACTGGAACATTCAATCTGGCAGAATAGAAAGGAAAAAAAATGAATTAACTGAGCGTACATGAAGGACTGTGATGCTTCCTGGAAGAATATACTTAACGGAACATCCAATGCACATGTCCTCAGTTTCCCTATGATGCAGAACTCACTGGTGAACTCAAAGAGAAGGTGTCTTCAATTTGAATTTATTCAGCTCACGGCGTCACCACATAAAAGGGTTCATCTCAATGTGGTGTGCTGCATAAGCTGATGATATTCTCATTAGATTTTTATTTATGTTCAATCTTAATGTTGTGGTTGAGGAGGTAGAGTGGGTGATCCACTGTAGAAGATCAGTGGGTCGATCTCCAGCTGTCCCCATGCTGAGGTGTCGTTGGGAAAGAAACTCAACCCTGAATCGCTTTTGATTGCCGCACTAACAGTGTGTTGATGGTGTCTGATAGACAAAGAGCTGCTTTACGATGTGAATGTGACGTTGTAGGTTTAGAGTGGTCGTTTTAAAATTGCTTTTTTAAACACAGTCAATTTACAAGTTGCATTTAATTTTATTTTAGAACATAGGACAAGAGGGAGAACATCCAATGTAAGTTAAAGGGTCTAGATTGGGTTAGGTTCTTTATTGTCCCACAAGGGGAAATTTGTTGTGCATCAAGAGAGTGCAAAGATAAAAAAAAAACAGAGACAACATCAAAAACAGCATCCACAATACCCTCCGAATCTGTGTGTGATTTTGAATAAGGTCCAACCTCAGAGTTGCGGCTTTATTTTTGGATCATTGCTCCGAGCAAGAATCTGTCTGTCCAACACCGCAGCCACCCATAAGGTGATCTGTGGTGCAGAAAACAAGGTCACATGTGTTTAGCGAGCGTCTGAATGAAACACTCGAGGCCTTCACCTGGTTAAAAAACATGACAAAGCTTTGCCAGTTTAAAGGAAACTTTAGTTTGTGAAAGCTCATCATCGAGGGATTTTCCTGTGTGATTGCAAGAAGTAGGTTTTATCACTTATGGCACATTCGTGACGTGTGAGCCCGAAGGCGGCGAGTACGAGCAAGTGAGTTTATCATTTGACTTCCTGCACCGAGGTTAATGAAGCATTGTGACAGGAGTCCTGGAGTCAAGCTGAAAATAGAGGAAGGTAAAAGAATATGAAAGGATGGATTTTATGTTATCACAGAGGCTGAAGTGCTGTCAGAGCATCTCGCTGTAAGTAATTAAGGTGACGATTAGTCGCTGCTCAACAGCAAGCAGCCATTTATCCCTAATGTAACCCTCAGCCATCGTTTCATTATTCTTTTGACATTTTTAAATTGCTCTCACATCCCTGCTCTTGTCCTATTTGTCTCCTCCCTGAAGTATCTCCACCTTTTTCTCCTTTACTCGTTTCCTGTCCTCAATCCTGAGCTCTTTCCCTTTTATTTTATAATTCCCGTCCTGCCCACCAATCCACATCTCAGGCCTGATTTATGGGGCCGTCAGCTATAAGAGAGTTATAATTTAATAAAGCTCCATCATTCATCATTAAACTGTGGACATTTCTAGTGAACAGTTTTCAAATAAAGCAGGGACACAATTCAGCAGGAGGCATTCGTCAATACGGTTTTTTTCCCAGCACCAGGTAGTCCGGGGGTATAGATTTCCACTCGAGTGTGTACGCTGTGTTGTACCCAGTGGGAGACTCTGTTTGTCAGAGGTGTGCAGACGTATTCTCACCGCTGCAGAAATCCATCTGGTCCCAATCAAACAGAGGACTCTTGAATGAACTCGAGGTGCTCCGGATAATAAAAAGACAAAGCGAGGCCGGCACCATTGTGGAGAAGTGATGAATTGAAGCTGAGCCTCGGACTCTCGTGGAGGACTGATGAGGTCTAGGCAGTCTTTTATTTTGGAGGCAGGAACTGATTAGGCCTACATGGGCACCACAACAACTGTCAGGTGCACAAATGAAGTCTCAACTACTTTCTCGGCGAACTTGCTTCCTCGAGGTGACTCTCGACTTTCACCTTGTTAGAAAACCTGTGTTTTAATGATGATGCTCTTGTGACTACTTCTATTTCTTTAAACCAAATAAGATGGCGTAGTAGAAAAAATAATCAGCTGGATCTTTGCCAGTTTTGAGAAAAAAATGAGGTGAGCCACAATATTGTAAAGCATTAGGAAGAATGAGGTGTTTTATTTTGGGGGAAGGAACTGATTAGGGCTTAACGGGCAGCACACCAACTGTGAGGAACACAAATTCAATTATGCAGCCGTGTTACATTATAATTGCAGCTTGAAAATAGTTTGAGGGTCCACTGACTGACAATACACAAACTTTAGATTGGTTTAGACGACAAAGGAGTCGTTAAAAAACAGCATTCGTCTCCAATATTCAGCCAGAAAACCTTTAAAATAGCAAAAGTCCTGAACAGAGCTTGTTGTATTTAGAGGAGTGGCAGCTCTTCTGGTTCAGGAAACCGGGGATCATGGGAAATATCCACCATTCGTTTGTGTTTCAGTGACGTAGAGTTTGATTTTTCTCTACATGATAACCAACAACTCACTCGGACATAGAGCCCATCACGTCTCTTTACATCCCTGTCAGTTGGAGATGGGGGCTGATCAAAAACCTACGTCCACTTTTTGGAAATTGCAACACAATACAACATAGATGCTGGGAATTAGCGTTTGGTTTCTAGCTGAGGTCTCACTGAGCCTGGATACAGGACGTTGGGACTCTGCCTCCCTGCAGCAGCCCCTATGCGCTGCTCCCTATTAGTCGAGGACCCGTCAGGAGGCTGCTGGTGGCGCCCACAGCCCTTCTGGCACCGCGCTGATCCATCTGCCCATTAAAAAACTGTCAGTATCAACTGTGCAAACATACAGCGATGCCCAAGTGTTGCAGCTGGTGTGAGGAAGGCACGTGCACCTTCAGGAATACTTGTGTACATGTATGTGTGGGTATTCTGTTTGTGTGCTGCCAACGCCGGCCCCTCTAATTGGCAATAATACTTCATCTCTTGCTTGAAGCGCTGTGAGAAGAGACAGCCATTAGCCATGTGTCCGTCAAAGTCACGCCTCAGTGGGAGAACTGAAGCCTCAAGGCGTGTTTACATAGTCAACACTCACACACTCACACACACACACAGACACACACGCAAGCTGCCTATTACCCCACTAGTGTCGGGAAGAGTCGCTGTGACTGTGCTCATCCTTGTGGACTAGATCTTCTCTCAAGCTTCTGACTCCTCCCAGGTGTTGTGGCATTTTTCTGTCCGGGCGGACAACCCGTGAGTTACACAGCATGTTGGAAATAATTAGTTTAGCCTATTTTAAAGTTTTTTTTATTGCTGGAATTGTTCAACAACCTCACGTGAGCTACCTTTTGTTAAACTTATCAACAAACCTGCAGGTGAAAGAAAGCATCACGGGGATCTCCTTGGATTTAGGAATATCAGGAGTTTTGTTTATTGGTATTTTACATCATATTCTTAGAAAAACATTTGGATGCCAACTATTTTTAGTGAACTTTCACTTGACAGCAGATAAACTGAGAAACGCTGGTGACTTTCTTCAAGAGAGAAGAGTTGTGTTCTGACCACAGCGGCCTTAACATGGTACATAAACTTCATGCATCAACATCTCCTTTACTTTGTCACTTTTGTCACTTTTGTGTAAAGCAGAGTGCAGCATCTCAACTACAAAACCCCTCGCAACTCATGATTGAGTTCATTCATTCGCCATATTTCTCCTCATTTGTGGGTCACGCTGGGGCTGGAGCCAATCCCAGAGTTACACACTGGACATGTACCTGACTGGAGCATCTGGAGAAAAACGCAAAAACCTGAGCGAATCTCATTCAAAAGTGAACTGAATCCCTGTAATCTTTAGCCCCTTTTATGAGGCTAAAACCCGACCAGCTGGACAGTTGTACCACAAATGTGGAGCAAAGCAGAAAAAGAAGTATGATAGAGAAAGGGGGGTGGGGGGGGGACTGAGTGAGACAGCAGAAGGCATGAAGGCAAACAAACACACGAGGCAACACATGCACATAAACATACACAAACACATAAGGTCAAACAGTAAAGCTCAGAATGAGTCTCTTGGAAATTCCAAGTTCATTATTCCTTCCCTGAAGCAAATATACACTGTCTGGAGCCTCCACACAAAAATAACAGGGAGAACATGCAGAACACGCGGAGAAGCCCCGGCCAGCTGTTTCCGATTAACCCACAACCTCCCTGGTGTGCGGCCGCAGCGCTAACCACTGTACCACCGTGCCACCCAATAAAAACATTAAATGATTTACTGTGGTCCCAGGTGGGATCAGTTCCTGTCAATGTGCACTGCAAACAAACATCTGAGCCTGAGTCAACACATTAAATCACCACGTTTGCTTCCCAGCACAGACTGTACAGTATATCAGAATGGACGACATGACAAGTTTCTCGATTACCTGCTGGGAGCTGTCTGCAGTATAGGCCATGAACCCTGCCTTCTCCATGTTATCAGATGGGACGTGAACTAAACAAAATTCATTTTATTGTATCAGGGTATGTGGCCCTGACATATGGAATTTCGCACCAGAGAGTCTTTTACGGGCACTCAGTCGATCCAGGGTTTAAGTTATCACTTTAATGAGGTCTATGTGATAGAATGATGTTGTTCTTGGCCCAGAAACCAGTTCTTCCACCTTCCACCAGACCCGGCTTTCAGGCCGAGCTTTAAAGCCTCAGGTATGAGAAAGGTGTGAGGTTTTGGGGCGTAGCTAAAACTGAGAGGATCTAAGTCAAAAGTGAAGTAAATCCCTGAAATCTTGGCCCCATTTATGAGGCTAAAACCTTCCAGATGGACAGCAGTAACTCAAAGGTGAAGAGATATTTAACTTTAAAGTAGAAAAACAGGGAGATAGAAAGAAGGGGGGAGAGAAGAAGCAGGAGAATCGTACAACATGAGGCAAAGTCACACAAGGTCAACCAGTTTAACTCGGAACAAGTTGGAAATTCCAAGTTTATCATTCCTTCCCTGAAGCAAATATACGCCGTCTGGAGCCTCCAATGCAAAAATAAGTTCCACGTAGTCAAGCTAGTGATGTGCATCCAGCACGTCTACTCTCAGACATGCCCTGACTAGCAACTACCTCTGCTCCAGTACACGATAACAGCGCTCAAATCGCCACGGCTCATTCTGTCAAGCTGCCTGAGAGGCCGCACGCTTTTATCACCTGCCTGTCAGACAGGATGTTCCTGGACGATTACAGGGAAGCTGACAAAAACGATCCAAATGTATGTACCAGCCATACACGTGTCGTACATGTGCAGCTTGTCAGACTGGGCGCCGCGGCGATCGGCCCTCCTGATGGTTGGGCATTATGACGCTCCACTGAAAGGACACATGTCTTACCCCATACACGTGCTTCGCCCCGGCCTTGGCCGCGAACATGGACAGGATCCCGGTCCCGCTTCCGACATCCAGCACAATTTTGTCCTTGAACACGTGCTTGTTGTGGTACATGGAGTTCCTGTAGGTGAGCGTCCTCACCTCGTCCTTCAGCATCTCCTGGTTTAAACATATGATGAATGATATCAGGAAAATGGCTACACAGCTAGAACCCCCCCACCCAGGGAGAGGGATGATTGTTGAATTAAAATAACTGGCTAGACATTGAGATGTGTGGATTTGCGGAGCAGCGACAAATAACCCACAAGCTTCACCTAATCTATCATCACTGTTCTATCTCCGACGAATGGTTCTACAGTTAAATCCACCGTCTGTGTTTCTGAATAAGCCCTGTCTGCTCTCTGTCTCTCTCTCTACGAGTGTGAAGACTGTTAAGAAATGACAAAAATAAGCCTGGCCTACATTCCCAAAATATAAAATGAAACTGTTCTCACAGGTCAAACAGGGAACAACGTTCTTTTTATACAGACGCTAATGCTTTGTCTGCTCTCTTGAGAATGCAGCTGAACTCTGAGGGAGGAGATAACCGGAGAGACACATTATCTCGAATGGTGGCGGCTATAAAGAGAGACAGATAATTTTATGTCTTAAATCGTGTCTCATTCTTGATAAGGACTAAGTTTGAGGAGTTTAAAAGTTTCATCATTCGCGAGGAATGATGGATTAACTCATGGCCCAAGCGGTCACATGTCCGGGGTCCTGCAGCCAATGGGGGACCTTGGCCTCATGATTTATTGTTAGACGTAGTGTTCATTTTGTGGTTCAGGTGTTTTTGTTTTTTGTGATTGTAAATTACGACATTAAATCATGTTTTAATGTGTCATAATATCCAGGATTAACTCATCCAATAGTTGGACTTTGACGACGTGATGAAGGACTTTTCTCTAAAGATGGCCAGAAGGAAGCCGATGCTTTGTTTAGAATATTTTTCACTGCAGCTTTGTGGTCCTGTACCACATTTTATGTACATTTATATACATTTCTAAAGACATATTTACGTGGCGTGTAAAAATAATCATAGAAACATTTAAAATATGTGGTTGTAAGTACCTTTTCCTCTTGAGGGTCGGTTTGTGGTCAAGATAATCTGTTCACAGTCCTGTCTGAGTAGTTCCTAAACATGGCAGCCGGCCTAAGTGCAGCCTCCCATGCAGCCGGACGTTTCTCTCAAATAAGGATCAGATCTCAGGTTCTTTGTTGACATTGGCCGACTGAAGCCTCAACCACAGTCTGTGATATGATGCCTTAGATTTTTAGAGGTTGATGAGGGAGGTAGAGATCAGGAGGATAAGATGTAAGATTATCATGCATAATCCTCATGAGGTACTTTAGGAAGATATAGGGAGGGAGCTTTTAAACTATTGTCTAAAAAGAGTAAAAAAAAAGATTTGTAAACCATCATCTGCCAATAAAGTCAACTTTTATGGACCTTTTTGCCTCGACAAGATGTGAAGCTCTGCAGATTTTCTTCTGTTTGATATGGTGACAGTGAAATAGCTCGACTCGACTGACTCGTAAGCCGCACTGTTTATGAAACAGGAAGTCGCAGGTTTAACGGTTTTATCGAAGCCATTTATGGAAACGTCAAAAGCAAACATTACTGCCCATGTAAATGTCAACTGGGTCTTTAAGGAATGTTTACGGGTTCGGTTTGAATCTTGGATTCCCGAGCACAGTTTTACAATCTAATTACCAGATGCATTCACTTCTGTTGACTCAGCTCTAAACCCAGGATTATACGATGAGGAAAAAAACTGTTGTCAGGATTGTGACAGTTATAGTTAGACCTCTGCTGTAAACATCTGTGTGTGTTTCTATTTGATTCTGGGAATTCATACAATTAGTGGAAGATGCTTAATCCATAGGGTGGACTATTAACCATGTGATGCAAGAGCTTATGTTTGTCCTGGAGCTTTTATAAAAGATGTGGTGGAAAAAACAGAATGTGCAAACAGGATTTTTTTGTTGTTGAAATCTCTTATCGCTTAACTTCAAAAACTGTCGCATGATTCACATTCCTCTAATCATCAAATCAGGAGAAGAAGAAGGAACTTGTATGTAAGTCTCACTGTAATGGAACAGTACCTCGTGGATACCGAAATGGGCGTAGGAGTCGAAGTAGTAGTCTCGTGAGGTCATATCCTCGGGACTGAGGAACTTGGACATCTTGCCCCGCCCCGTGCAGCTCGGGAGGCTGGCGACGTGCGGCGTGTGTGGCGGGAACGGAGGCCTCGTCCCGTGCTGGATGGAAGGCACAGGTTTGGGCAACGGGACGGGCTGCGCCGACTGGGATGGAATTATGCGGATTGGCTGTGGCTGCGTCTGCGGCTGCTGGAGAGGGGAGAGATAAAGATGAAGAAACACTTGACCCAACTTTCTGCAGGTTAACACCTTTTTAAAGCAAGAAACAAAACAAGGATGTGACAGCAAATCAGATGTTGTGGTTTGCATTGGAGGACAGTAATTGGCTCAGATTCATCATCCACTCCCCTTAATATCTCCATCTGCTGTCAGAAGCAGAGCCCATGAATCTGGATCGTCCTCTGATCACTGACATGAAGTCTGTCAGCAGGCAGAAAGACTCTGCTCTGCACAGAGGGGACATCCATAATGGCCTGATTCTCACCTCTAACGCCTGCTGGGAAGATCTGGCTATTGGAGTGTGTGTTGGTGTGGGAGTCTGACAGAGAGAGAGGGGGGGTGGAGAAACAGACGCCCAGCCTCTCAGTACTGAGCGAGGGGAGCTGTTCTGCTGTTAATTCTCATTACAATGTTCGGGCTTCTAAAAATACATGATTAACACTTGGCACGGTGGACAGAAATATGTGCTTTCGACAGCTGACAGGGATTTTTCATGACAACAGTGTATTTGATATTTCACGTGGAAGAAGAAACGTTTTAGGTTATAATGGTAAAGCAGGATTGATGTTATTGTCGGCAGTGAGTCGCCCGATGACTTGAGGTTGGAGGTTGATCTCCTCCAGCCTGTTTGTCACTGTCCCTGCTGGTTTTCCCATAAATGTTTGAAAGATTTGAGTGGTCAATTAAAATAGAAAAGTGTTATACAAGTGCAGTTGATTTAATGCAACATGCTGTTGACAGAATTCAAACCATTCCTCTGCATGTTTTAATTTGGCTACAGTATCATTCACAGCTTAATATACCAGACGTATCATCAGCTCTGATATAGAAACTATAATCTCCTGTAGTGAGTCGGATTTATCTCCTATTTCAGTTACTGTGAGTCTCTTTTAAAATAAACTACGACTGTATTGAATGATCACTTCAATATAATGCAGCAGGACTGACACGCAACAGAGTCAATAAGATGGACAACCTCATAAATAGATGAAGTCGTACTGCTGTGAATTACAGCGACAGCACAGTGTGACACATGGATCTAATGCACTTAAAGTCTGATTTCTGTCAGTGACATTAATTTTCCTTGTGTGAGCTAATTGCCTCTTATTTCACCTCCTTTCCTTCTCTCTTTTATTTATTCCTTTAAATTGAGATACAGGTTTTGTATTTGTCACAACGACACTGAAACTCAACTCTGGAGAGAATACGATTAAATATGATAGAGTCATTCATCTACTTAATTTTTGTCGTCCTGTTGGGGATCCCCTGACTTTTCATTTAGCATCATCATCAATTCAAAGTTTTCCATTTCCTTGGATGATGACCAGATGTCTGCCAAAGGAAAGACGTTAACCTCGGATGCACTTTAATGGTGAACATGGTTGAACTTTAAATCACCACTGTGAGTGCAAACCTGAGAGTTGTACATGCTGTACACGTGTAACATCAAAAGATAGACAACTGAATGATTAATTCATGATTGAATAAATCAATAATTAATACAGTTGTGCAAAAACTGCTCTGCTTTTAAACTCGACAACCATAGTAATCGTAAACTGTAAGTGCTGCCTTTCTCTAGTTTTCACAGATTTGAAGTATATACTTGGTACAAACAACCTCAGGGATGGATTAATAAAAGATCACACATTTAATGAATGTTTGACTTTTGATTTAAAAGCAAAGACCTGCTATTGAATGTCTCTTAATCCTTTAATCTGTGTTTCTGATCTGCAGAGGCACAGTGCACCACAGCCACCACAGCATTAACCTACTAACTGGGATGGAGATATCATCACAGCATGTTAATCATTAGGGTCATCAAATGCACTTTGTCTGAGTCTGTGCTGTAATCGATGCTTTTCATTGAATCATGCAGCGACTCCCCTCAAATAACAGTGAGGTCAGAAATAGGATGTGCACGCTCCCAGGTTCAAAGACTGCAGATTACATTTAGGCGTCTTTCTAAAGAAATCCTCGTTGGATAGATAAATGGCTACAAGCCAATCCTACGACTCGATAATTGCAGGATAGGGCCGCAGAGGAGGTGATTAAGGATGCCAGGTTTAATTCAAGAATCAAAAGGTGCAGTGCAGAGACACACAATCACTGCAGGGCGACGTTAAGGGATAGATTAGAGCTGACTTCACAGATGAGAGCGGCTGCACTGAGTGTAACTGAGACGCCCTGACACAGGAGAGAGAGGGTGGCACACGTCCCTGCAGATAAACACATCTGAGGTTCTGATCCTCATCACTGCACCTCCGGGTGAGACCTGTTATCTGAGAAGGACATTCACTTGATGCATAGGTTACAGAGTCACTTTGTTCCTGTTTGACTGTCGACCCCTGTTTGACTCCTGAAGTCAGTGGTGGGGTCAGAAGTTGGGTTGGTTTGTAAACTTGATGTCAAAACAGGACAAAGTTTGATGTTGAACTTCAGATCCTAAAAAAAAAGTTTAAGAGCTTTTAACTTTCAAACAGTAAAAGGAAATCAGCATCTTGAATTTTTCATACCATGGAAAATAACTTATAACTTTTAGGAAGGAGGATCACTTTGGTTTTCTGCCATCACAGCACTCAGCTGCCTTTGATAACCCAAATTTTCCAAGACAGTAGAGAAGAGAAGGGCAAAGCTCCATCCATCCTGCCTCAGGCCTTTTTATTGTAATTGACCAGCTGCCTTCTTGCCCTCAGACAGAAGCATATTGATAAAATCCTGAGAGCCTCGACAAGAGCTTCTCCCATGAATGAACCTCGCTTTGAGGAAACGTTTTGTGATGAATAATGTATAATGAAGCTACATGCAGCTGTCGGCAACTTCACAGGGAGCTTGAATCTTTTAAGGATTCCAAAAAAGAAGAAACGTGCATCGCTCCTGCAGCATTCAACCCCTTTTGTGAATACAAATGTGGCACATGGACCCAATAACACAGGGGGGGTCGTGGTGTAGATGTGGATGGATTCTCCACTGCAATGTGTCAGGATGTGGATGGGGGGGGGTGCAAGTGGAAGAATCTGCAATCTAAGATTCTTGGAGGGGGCTGAGAGAGGTGGGGATCTAGAGACCACTCCCCTGTGCCGGTGATACATCATTCCTCAGCTCACCCACTTCCTCACACTCGCTCTCCTCATGCGCACCAACTCCCCGCTTTCCCCGGTTCGCCTGCAACGTGCTGCAGCACCTTGGACAGCGCAGCGCTGATCTCAGAGCAGCAGCAGCAGCAGCAGATAAAACATCTATTCCTCCTCATCCTTTTAAAACTGGTTCTTTACATTTAACTTCACGAGAATACAGTTAGATCCGACGGATGCGTATAGAACTGGCTGGAGGAAGAACACGTACTTTTTGGTTCCTTCCTCTCACTGTCCTGTCTGCTATAGTAAAACATAAAAGTGAGAATAATCCTCCTCATCACACTGAAAACACCTGCACAGCTTCATAACCTTGGGGGCTACACGGTTTAAAACAAGAGACACCAGTAAGACTATGCATGGAAATTCTCAAGTGCACTCGATTCTCGCTGGAAACGCTCACTCGTCTGTTATGCGTAAAATGCCTGTTGTGTCAGGGTTGGTGGTGGAGAGGCGGTGTGCACATCCTTGCAGATAGATAGAGAGAGAGAGAGAGAGAGAGAGACTATTACTGAGATTGCTGTCTCACTGACACCCAGCATCCTGTCAGCATCGTGTCCGGGATGCAACTTGCAGGCTGCTTGCTGCAGGACGCGCTGGTGCAGGACGCATCGGAGTCCACGCTAAGTGACCGCTCGCATTTCAGCCTAAACCATAAAGGTGTCTCTCACACTTACCTCACTGCTCTCAGACTCCGCCATTTTTCTCCTGAGGAGCATGCAGCGGGACGAGTGTCTAATTCCCATAAGAGCCAGGAGAGGGAGAACAATGTGTACACACTTGATAGAAGTGAAAGAGGAAACAAAAAAATGCGCCTCCTCGATCCTTTTCCCAGGCTCTTCCTCAACAGTTCTCATTCACATCCCAGCCTGCAGTTCTCTTTAGAAATCCTAAGAATGTGGAAAGACGCAAAACTACACCAGGTCCCAGAGGCATCGCAGCAAGTGTTCCTAGAGAGCGGAGCGTGTGCCATGGCGCAAAAGTTTGCAGTCCGCCGGTTCCTGGAGAGCAGGAGGGGAAAAGGCATCATTACGCATCAGCTGAGTTGAGATGAAAACGAAAAGAGAGAGAGAGAGAGAGAGAGAGAGAGAGAGAGAGAGAGAGAGAGGGATCTGAACGCAGCCTCCTCTCC
The DNA here is from genome assembly GCF_022539355.2 of Hippoglossus stenolepis. Classification (NCBI taxonomy): domain Eukaryota; kingdom Metazoa; phylum Chordata; class Actinopteri; order Pleuronectiformes; family Pleuronectidae; genus Hippoglossus; species Hippoglossus stenolepis. The sequence goes on along the minus strand of NC_061487.1, from coordinate 22,981,315 downwards.
CATGACCCGGTGAGCGCAGATAGGAATCTCAGAAGCTCTGCAGCAGGAGAAGCAGCAGCGTGTCATGAAAACACGGTTGTGGCTCCAGTTTGATTGATTCCTCCGCCGACACAACGTTGTTTCTAAAAATAGTAACGCAGCCGCCGCCGCGCGCAGAGGAAACGACTCCGTGCCCCGAGTGCATGTGCAGAAAACTGATGAATCTGGAAAACGTGTCCAGGAATCTCTTATTATCACACGGCAGCGAGTAGGTCCCCCCACACGTGCTCATTACAGCCACTGCTGCTGTGTGCTGCGTTTATTCACCCTCCATCTCCACAAAGTGCTGAACGCCCGAGAAAGTTCACTTTGCTGCACACACACACACACACACACACACACACACACACACACACACACACACACACACACACACGCTTTGCCAGCCCCTCACTCTAACCTTAACCATCACAACTAAATGTCTAACCTAATCCTAATCCTAACCCTAAAACCATGTCTTAACCCTCAGACAACCCTTTGAAAAACCGAGGACTGGTCAAAATGTCCTCAGTCTGTTGGGTCTATGCTAAAAATGGTCCTCAGAAATATATACAGTATGTCTCCATGACTTTAGAGGACATCATATTGACTTACATTGATTACCTGGAGACTAGTAAGCCCTTGTTAAACCCTTATCCTAAACCCAACATAAACCTCAAACTTAACCTAACCTTAAAAAACATGTCTTTGCCCTAAAATTTTATATTTATGCTTTTTGTCCCCATAAGGAAGACAAGTCCCCATCATGTGACTTTGAAAACAGACTTAGGTCCCCACAACATGAGTAATACCTGGAACACACACACATACACACACACACACATACACACACACACACACACACACACACACACACACACACACACACACACACACACACAAACATTCAGCTTCCATTCATTGTGGACAGCCTTACCAAAACTAAATCCTTAACTCAACCATGACCAATTCATGCCCAACCCCCCAAGTTAATCTAACGACAATTCACATTTTATCCCAAACCATAACCAGAATTTCAGAAATTATAACGTGGCTCTGGTTTCATACCAGGGCTGCCTGCAGTTATGTGGCTCACCTGCTTTGTTCACTCCAAGGACAAATTGTGTCTCCCGTCCACGTGCACGTAAACACAATTCTTCCTTGATGCCTCTCTCCTCTGTAATGAAAGTCTCCACTGTAAAGTCTTGCCACTGCGTTATTCTGCATTGAATCTTTAGTTTGACCTTTTACTAAACCAAGATGGACTCTGGAGATCTCTTGTTCTAATAATTAGGACACCCACGATCCTGCTCACGCTGCAGTGCTTTTGATTTTTTGCAAATTGCAGCAGAGAGGCATCGCTGTCGGGACTGTTTCATAACTAAAACATGTGCGATTGTATCTAGTCCCTGAAGTCTTCTGCTTTTGCACTGGAGTCTATTTTGAGGAGAGGCCATCCCTCCACCACCCACACCACTCACCACTTGTTACATTATTCAACAGAGAGGGTGAGCAGGCACGCGCCAGGCACCAAGGCAGGCGCCAGGAGAGAAACCTGCTCTGATGCTGTTTTGGTTGCCCACACCTTGAGGCATAAAACATTTTAGAAACACGTGTATAATGCGTATAGTGCATTCAAATATGCATGCATTCGTTATGTGGACACTCACTTCATGTTAACCGCGGAAAACCAATATGACAGGCATGCAGGACAGCGTCAGGTCGATCACATGTAAGCCGCACTTAGAAACATGTATACTGGTTATATATCCCGTATACTGGGACTGTATTTAAAGATGGACAACACCTCTCTGCTTCCTCCCACTGTGCAAAAAAATAGCAAGAAGAAGGAAAAAGTTAAATATCCCGGATTCCTAGCTGTCATGTCATCCATCTTTATATAGCCTCTAAGATGCTAGATTTTTGCATCCTAGTGGGGTCCTGAATATCACTATGAAATCTTCATAGCAAACCATCTGTATAGTTGTTGAGATATTTAAGACCCTATAGACTGAATATAAAGTTGATGAACCATCTCCTCTTCCTCCCACTGCACAAAAATTAAGCCATCTGGATCAAACTAGAGCTACATAAAAGGACAAAACCCATCTTTGGGTAAAATTTGTTAAACTTGTACTTGGATTTTTTTTCGTATGGTGCATGTCCCATCCACTAACATGGAGGAGGCTCGGTTTTTATGACCAATCCTGCAGCGCCGGCACGACCAAAACACACCTGACAAGCCCCCAAATTCTGATGAGTCTGATGATCAGTATTTCACCACACAGACGGTCGATGCAGTCGAACAGATTCCCACTAAGATGTTGTTTGATCTCATTGTGATTTCTCTCCTATAATGTGTTGTGTCATCTCCTCACTTCCAGACGATCGGAATCTGAGATGCACCGAAATCGCTTTGATCCTCTGGTCTTTCATCGTCTCTGACTGCTGCTAGCAAATACCCACTTTTATTTCTGGTAGAACAGAAATGCTCAGATCAATGGTAGTAATACATTGTGCAGTTACAATAATTGCTTCCTGCTGTAATGTAGAGAGGTGATGTGTTTGGACTCTCCAATTATGTATGTGTGTGTGTGTGTGTGTGTGTGTGTGTGTGTGTGTGTGTGTGTGTGTGTGTGTGTGTGTGTGTGTGTGTGTGTGTGTGTGTGCAGAAGGCGCTGGCCATTATCTTAGCGAGGGCACTGCAGCGTTGCGAAGCCTAATTAGCTGATTGTGCCACCGCTGAACCTGCTGCATTGTAGTCACACTCTTACAAACCAGCGGATATAACAGAAGCAGCGACTGACTTGGACTTCATTAACTTCCATGTACGATGCGAAGCCAGAGGAACAAATGTCACACGTTGTTTAATTACACACGCTTACAGTTTATGATTCTGCCCCGGCAGCTGTAAAAAAGATCAGGGCATTCGTACTCGCCGCTGTTACTTGTTCACTCAACTGACAGGAAGTTCAGATTTACTGTTTTCTATTTACCCACCCACCTTGTCTCCTGCAATCCTGTTTGATTGCTGTTCAGCATTTCTTCTCCCAGAGTTCATTGCGGGTTCATGTGCAGCTAAGCGAAGGGATTTTCCAACTGTTTTTTTTAAACATTATCTTGGCACGGAGCGAGCACAAATTTTCTTACATAATTTGCGGTGTTAATACAATGTGGAACAGATGCTCTGTGCAGGTTTACATGTGTAGTGTAACCACAGAGCTGTGATAGGGAGAGTGCTGCTGGCTCTGGCTTTCTTTTGCAGAAACTTTCATAATGCAGTTAAGAGTCTGGCTTGGTTGGTGCCTGTTAAATTGTCTAAAGGAGGGTTTCACATCTTTCCTGAATAAAGTCCAACTTCTCGGATTTCAATTTAAAGAAAAAACCTGTGTGTCTTCCAAATACATGTACAGGCAAGCAGAGTTCAGCTTGGATCAGAGGAATTCATTATTGATTGTATATAAAGAGGATTATTGTCTACATTCCCTCCCACTATCCAGAAATGAAGCCATAATATCCTTGATATGTCGGATGATATCAAAGCATCATTAACCAAAACCAAAATTAAAACCTGAACAAACACCAGAGTGATGCGAGCTACTTTATATTACAGAAAAAATATTTTGGGAAATTTAGTTTGGCTTGTATTTTGATTTATTTTGGCCCCTGTCCCATACACTAGGTGGGATTTTTGACCTTTAATGCAATCAGCAACCAGGGCGCATTCAAGACGCAGTCATGTCGTCCATCTTTATATATACGGTCTGTGGTTTTCACCCATGGGAACAAAATGTGCAAGAAAAGCAGGATTTTTTTTTACAAAGACACTGAGTCTTCCAGCTTTGTGGTGCAGATATGTAGATTTAAAATGTTTTCTTTAGAATATCATAACTGAAACACAGAGCCGTGCATGGTTGAATAGTATATTGTGTAATGATTATAGGAAAAAGTAATGAGATAGAGGGGAAAAAGAGGGAGCTTATCAACAAGACAGAGGAATAAAGAATGAATAAATCCTGGTGTAATTCTGTGTTTATGTCATATCTCAGTTTTTGTGTTTACCAGTTTCCAACTAAATGTAAATGAACTCAGACACTCAGAAATATCAGTTTGGAAACATCAAAGCGGCACGACAGCCACGTAACCTGTCGCTCTCTAATCATACACCCGTCTTGAGTTTTGTGATGTGAACGCTTACAAACCGCAATCATACAAATCATCCCTCTAATCATCCACTCTATTTGACACGAGTGCAGCGATGTCTTATCTGTGGGATAATTTGGGGACGCAGTGCTCATGATCTCCCTCATTTCAATTCTGGGTCAATCTATCCCGCCTCCGAGATAATGAAAATCTCGGCAATCAAACTTCTGTAACCGCTGCCGCTTCTTACAGTTTACTTTAGGGGAAACGTGAGTCTGATTGTTCGCTGCTGGTTTGAATTATGCTGTAACTGTAATTTCCTGGAAGTATGACTTTATGGGAAACCTGAGGCTTGAGTTTAGGATCTACTTGATTTCATTATGAAGCGTCGGGCGGAGAGGTCTGGTTTTGATGGTGGAGCAAAGAAAAGAAAAGCAGCAAATGTTATTCTGCCTTTGTAAAGTTCACTGCCGTTCATTGATGACTATCTCTACAATGTCAGGTATGTCTGATACAAGGCTAAGATAATTCTTCAACACCCTCTGGATGGTGGAGGAGCCTCTGGCATGCTGCAGACAGCCTCCTCCTCCGTGTAAGTCTATGGGACAAGTATCAAAATAAAAAGTAAAATTACACGTCAATCTTGTCCCAAAGATGATTTCTGTAATTTTAGATGGTTAGTGTGATTTTAATTTTAATTTCAATACAATAAAAACGGCCTGAAAACTTTTCCTCTATACTGTGGCTCAACATCATTTCCAAATTACATCTAAATGTTACCTTAAAATCCTTGGATCTTTCTTGTTAATCTGTCCAGTATTTTTTGCGTAATCCTGCTAGCTAACAAATAATGACTGATGAAAGATGAAAACACAGCCTCCTTTGTTGAGGTAATAATCACCATCAAAACCTGTGGAGTAAACTTCTTTTTAAATGCATTAAAGCAGCCCAACTTAAATTGCTTGTTAATCAAACCATTAACTTTCCTCACCACACGTATCGGGCCGATGGCAGAGGGTCCAAACTGATAATTAGGGGCTTTGAAGTGACTTTGAAAACGGACTTAACTCAACTTTGCTCACACAAACACAAATAACAATCATACGCTACCTACATGTCCCTTAGTCCAGTCAAAGTGAGCCTCACACAGAGCGGACTCACAGTCCGACAGGTTCCCAGGTGGCTCACTGGCCTAAGTGAGGCAGGTGAGCAGTGGGACCTCCTCACTGCTCGTCATTGCTGTGTTGTTTTTCCACCACGAGGCCCCAAAACAGATGGGCCCTCTTGCTGATAGCTTTCTTCCCACAATTCATCAATCTCCCTGACAGTTTCCAGCCTTATTTATTCCCCCTCGCTTCCCCAACAAAAACAACACTGATAAGACGGGGAGCAGCAGCAGACCTGATAGCTTCTTATTAAAATATGGTTCCCTTGAAGACCGGCAGAGCGATCGTCTGCAATCTTCGCTGTCAGTTATTTCAGTGTCAGAACAAAAACTGAATAATTTCTCATCGGATTACAGGATAGAAAAGCTCGTCCAGACCACAATTAAAGGCTGGTGCTGTTTTCCTTACATCGATATCTGTGTTGTTTGGCTCTTTATTTTGTTCCGTGTTGATTAGAACTCTGTGAATAAGAACGCTCGCAGCCGTCATTCATGCCTATTTGCGACGCAGTGTGTGATGACTTGATTGACAGCTCAAAGGTTGCCTGGGAACCTTATTATGCTGTTGCTGTGTGTTGTTGTTAAATGCTGCTTGATTGTATGAGGCTGATTTGAGGTGGTTTGTTTGATACCCAGCAGCCATGGACTGGTGGCAGCGGCAGTGATTGGCTTCTGATGATAAACGTGTGTTTACACAGGCACTGGAATGAGTCATGGTGATGTTTGTGCCTTGCGGCAGTTGATGAAGCCATTTGCCTGCATTGCATTGTCCTAAAAGAAGGGTTTTTGTCGGTGTGAAGCCAGAATCCCTAAGTTGGAAGCTGTAAATAATCCAGGCATGTATGGATACACACGCACTACAGGGTATGAAAACACAATTAGACAAATAGACAAAACACACATGCATGTTCATGTGTTTTCTTAAGTTGGCATGAACCTCGCTCTCAGGGCCATGCACCATATATTTGTCATGACAGTGCAGCCTCGTGATTTATTCCAACTCACATGTGACATACGCAACAAGACAGAGCTCAAATCAACAGGAGAAACCGCATGAAACCACATCATTCCACACAGAGCTCACTGATCCTTCCTGGAGCCACTGCACATACGAGCTGCATGCTGATGCTTTTTTATATTCCTGAGACAGAAAAGCTGACAAACGATATGCACCGTAGTTTCACCGACTTCAGATCACATTAGAAGTGTTGTTTTTTTTCAAAGACAACACCTTGTTTTTCCAGCTCATTATCATCCGCTCCACGCAGCGCTCTGTGGGAACCGGCCTCTGCATTGGAAAATGGATCAAATGCAGCCGGCGGAATCAAATGACTGTCGCTTGTGTTTTGACTTTGATGAGGTGAGGTGGCAGGAACTGATTCGAATGCCAAAACAGGAAAGTACGTGCACAACCCACGTTTGCATGCTAGTTCTACTCCTCATTCCCTATATCTCTGACACACACACACACACACACACACACACACACACACACACACACACACACACACACACACACACACACACACACACACACACACACACACACACACACACGTGCTCATACACATACAAACACATACTTTAGTGATTCCAGTGAGGTTTCTTTCCTCCTCCGCTGTTCCATGTGGCTCTGAAGAGAAAACCATCAAACCTGCTGCTGTCACATCCATCTGACTTACAGGAGGAGACAAAAGTTAGAAGGAATATTGTGCACGAATACTGTTTTCTGAAATACAGTATTATTCGGTTGATGCTTGAACTGAATGGAGGTTATTAACCTGAAAATTAAGATTAAGATATTGTGCAGAGTAAGCAAAACATGTAATCAATCAAAAATAAAAAAAGATAATTGATTCACTTCAGTCATTTCTATGTGCACAAGCTCTGCTAACAGAACAAGACTGCAAATACAATCACTGCTCCTTCACGCCCAACCGGGAGGAGACCCCGGGGTAGAGCCAGAAGTCACTGGAGAGATTACATATCCCATCTGGGCTGGGGACACTTCGGGATCCCAAAGGAAGAGCCGGAAAGCTTAGCTACAGGGAGAGAGATGTCTAAAATACCCCCCTGCTTGGGTGACTACCTCCGTGACCCGAGCACGGATAAGTGGAAGATGATGAATGGAATAACTCAATGCTCAATTTAGTTTATTGTGCTAACTCTCGTTAAACTTCTTCAACTAACTTTCATGGGGTCGTGCCACTTTCACAATGGGAGTTCTAAAGCATTGGGTGGTCGGGTAAGTGGCAGTGACATAAGAGATCCAGTAGAAACATCTGAAATGGTTCGAAATAGCATGACAATGTCAAACTGTACTGTTTTAAATAAAGTCGCCAACTAGAAAACAAAGACAAATTCCTCCAGAAATAGATGTTTAAAAAGCTGAGTCACTCTGAGACAAAAACTGCAGCACTCATTGCTTCAGTCTTTCCCACAGATCCACTCTGTGGGAAATTGAGGTCACGCTGAGCGATGGGGTGATGAGGCATCGGGGGCATGTCCCACATGCTTCGGCCCAGCATCCAACAACTTCAAGGACTTAAGGTGAGAACATCTTCTTGTGGTCTGTGATGATAAAATATACAGATCTGAGATGATATTTTGTGATACAACACAGAAAGTGGTAAATACTTTAGTGTCTTGTATTGTTTAAGTTCTATTTAATGACAGTCTCTGGATATTTGACACAACTGAGTGAAGGATGATAAAAACCAAGAGCCGAATCTAAACATAAAACACTGTGTGCTGGGAACAGTGTTGTTGTTATAAACGTAGGCAGAGCTCCGAGCTACACAGAGCTCAACTGAGTTTCTCTGGCTTCTTTAAGAATCTGTGCCTGTGAGAGAAGGTCATGGTGAATGCAAATCATTAAGAGCACTGCAGTGTAGTGTTGGTATCAAATCTTCCCAGGGAGCTGAAAAGTTAAATGCTTTGTTGTGGTTTCTCTTGCACTCGTTCCTCCTCCCTCCCCGTCTTCTCCTCTCCCTCAAGTTCCTGCAGTTGTGACATCCTCCAGGGAGAAGATCTATATTTAATGACCCAGCTCCAACTGCATGGAAATGGGCCACAGAACCCAGCAGCAGGCAGACCGGCTCCTTTCTAATGCCCGCACAGATATTTTTAGCCAGTTAACTTTATTAATGTTAATGAAAAGACATCCATTGCCCAGTGGGACGACCATGGCAAGGGTGCAAGCTCAACTTTCCGAGGAGTCATGAGCAGAGAATGCTGAATAGTGGAGGAGAGCACAAGGTGGGAGGCTTTCAGCATTATCCTTTAATATAAGTAGCATCTTAGAAGTGACATCAAGTACAAACATCTGGACCCTCAACATGTGGCTTAATTTATCATGACACAGTGCCTTCACTTTTTTGCAGCCTGCTCAGGTACAATTTTTTCAGCCTCTCTTAATTGTATCCTGAGGTGTCTCCAAGCTAATTCTATTTGGAGCTGCCAGTTCTGCCCTGTGGCCTCCGTTCAGTCTGACACTCCTGCTGTGACAAAGTACGATATTAAATATGAATTCTTTCTTCTTGACAGATTCCTCAAACTACCACTGGCTCTCCCAGGTTTTTACATTTCACTCCTGTAACTTTGTCCAACTCTGTTTTTTTTAAGTACCCAAATCAAGGCAGCAGAATATTGGAGTTTAACTTTAAAACAATCAGGATAGATTTGAATTTACAAATTAACTAAGTGTATTGCCAATGCACCAAATGAAAGTCATGTGATGTAAATGAGAGTCCATTTGACTTATTCCCCTTGCAAGGAGGTGAGGCGGTGACTAGAAAACCCCACCTGGGTCCAGAACTCTTTATATTCAGTCTATGGTTGAGAGACTGGCCGTGGTTGATGGGATGGAGAGAACATTGAGGATATGAATGAGATGAATGGACTCACATAGACGTGACTGGGGAGGAGCAGGGTCACAGCAAATCGCTGAAATGACAGTTGACAGCGAGAGAGAGGAGAACATCTTCAAAGTTTGTCGAGATGAGGATGGGGACAGTGAGAGAGAATTTTCATTTCAATCCCGTCTATGTCCTGTGCAGAATTGATAATAAAGATGACTTTGACTAATTCAGCCTGACTCTCTGCACCCTGTCCCTGGACGTCCCACGTAAAAGTAGAAACCAGCAAATGAAGAGTTTAAACTCTTCGATATATCAATATATTTTGAGATGTTCAGGTCAACGACCAATCCAGCTTTTTCCCAGCAAAGAACTCCACCCCCCTGACATGGCAGCACAGATCTTCTATCCAGCTGCACTACTCTACTACTCTGCTGCTGCTCCAACACTCACAGGTGGAATTACACTACATTTATCTTTCAGCTATAACCTGTCTCTATGGGCTGCTCATCCTGTGCTCTACTAACTGGGAGTCAGTCCTACAGGTGAGACCCCAACATGATGTGATGCAAATGCTGAGGAGATAAACGGATGTCGAACTACTTCATTGTAGCAGCAATTCATAAAAGACAAAAACTCGACTGTGGGGTATAGCCATGAGAATCACCAACTCCTTGAGCGGAGGACACAGGTGATACAAGAGCCGACTGTTCATCTCTTTTCCATCTGAAATGTGGTAGAAATGGAACAGAAAGCCTCTCCATGCTGTCTTTATAATGAAGCTCTTGAGTCTTTATAATGAAGCTCTTATCACTCACTACTTTTCAATCAGAGCTGTCCCGTGTGTGTGTGTGTGTGTGTGTGTGTGTGTGTGTGTGTGTGTGTGTGTGTGTGTGTGTGTGGCTCACTCACAGCTGGGTGTTTTGTTATTTCCTTATCGTCACTAATCTCCATCTCATTAAAAGGAGACAGAAGCCCAGATTGATGTACACTGTGTCTTTTAAGCTCTTCTACTGAAGCCGAAGTGTGGTGGCTGTGATCACGCTGCCCGGCAGACAGTTCACAGAATATTAATCATCAAATGACTACAAAAGATGAGACACTAAACAGTTATGTGTATGCATACCAAACGTTCAAACCTAAAAATCAATGGTGCAGATTTAAAGATAAGACTGTTGTTTCCCTTAAATAACTAATAATCTATTAATCGCTGGAGGACCTCAACTGTTAATTATTGTCACGTTATAATATAGTAAATCATATTATTAAAAAATTTATTTTTTTTGACAGTGATTTTAAGGCCACGTGTCGTCAGAAGCTTTCCGTATATGAAGATAAACCATAAATCCTGCCTCCTCCATGTTAGTGACTGGGACACGGGCCAAACTACAAGGCCAAAATTCACATCAAATATGTCCCTATCATTTTAGATAGTTCTAATCACACTGATGTTTGTCCAAGTGTTTTTTTTTTAGGTAAATTCAGATTTAGGTATTTAATTTAGGCACAAAATATCATGATTGACAGCTGAGACTGACTCGCGATTGGTAGAGCACAGGTATGAGCCCCCTCCCCCAGATGGAGACACGTCGTCCATCTTTAAATACAGTCTCAACATTTTGTGTGTGTGTGTGTGTGTGGTGTGTGTGTAGGTGCATGGATACCTGCGTGCAACTGTGCATAAATCCTTCCCAGGCTCCAAAGCCAGGTTATGAAACTCATTTCATGTGTTCATCAGAGCTCGACCGAGCTGCAGCCCATGTTTGTTGTAGCTCCCAGTGGAGTCATTTAGCATTAGGCTCAGGTGATTTACTCGGTGTTGCGTCTCCCTGGGCCGAACATGTTCCCTTTGAGATTAAACGCAGCAACCTGTAGAAAGGCAGAGGTCATTTCAACCACCTATCATTCCGTCAGAAAAAGCCACAACTGTCCAAGCTAATTCCACACTGTGGAGTTTTAACATTCGGTTTCTTTAGCTGGTGTGAAAGAGCCATGTCACAATCGAAATCCTTTAATTCAGATTGTGGTCATCACCCTTTGACTGGGGAGTAAAACTTCCAACAATGCATGTGGACATCCATCAGGCTCTAACAGCCAGTTGGCCCTGCTTGGTATGCAGGAGCAAGGGGCGCAATAAAACGGCTCATTGCAGGTGACATCGTCCGGAGGGCATTCTGCCAATAAAACGGCAGAGAACTCATTCATTCTGGAGCGCTGATTCCTACTCATTACTCTCTCACGTCTGCAGAGCGTGACAGATTGATTGGGACGGCCTGAAAATGCGGAGACAAACTGTTTCTCCGTTAACCACCTTTCCACCGGTGGGCGACTGCATTCCTGTGTGACTTGATTAATTATCGCCAGTGTCTATGGAGCAGGGCGCCAAACTGGAGAGGTCCAAGGTGACGACGGGATGGAGGAGGTGAGGGTGTAGATCAGGGAGGGGGGGTGGATATTTAAAAAATGACTTGAAACTTGAAAGCCTGCGAAAAAGTTCTGACGCTTGGCTGAGGTGGAGAAGTTGGTGGATCAAGAAAAGGAAAAATGATGTTGAAAGACCACAGGGAAAAAGACTCATTGAATTAATCATAACGTAGATGAGGCTTGTCAAGAGACTTGAATGTTCACTGAAGAGACTGAAATAAGTGGGAGATGAAAACATCAGATCTGTGAAGAGCTCTGTGGAGACATTCCTGAAACTGAAACATTAAACTAACACATTTCAACATGGTTCCCACATTGTGATTTTACTGCAGCTTTTTAAACCATGTTGCACCCTCTTCATCGAGGAGGGTTTAACCACCATCTGCGTACCTGAATAAACTACTTATTTAGCATATCCTTTTTTATTTAAAGGTGGTTAAAATATTCTGAAAACCTGGTTTCGCCCGGTCGCTTTGAGATTCTGGGTTTGAACAGAACATTTCAGAAACCATCTTTGAAAAACAGTTTAGTTTGGTCCATGTCCCATCCACTATCATGGAGGAGGTGGGGATCAGCGCTACTACCAGGTGGTTATCAAGATGATTTGGCTTCACTTTCGGGGGGGTATTATTGTCTCGGCCAATGTCAGCATGCGATTGGCTCCAGCTCTGAACCCTGTGACCCTCAATACTAATTACTTGCATTGCATAACTGTCCAAAGGAAAACTAAACACTATGTATTTGCTATTAAAGTGCATCTGAAGGTTAATAGATCTATCACACTTTCTACTCTACATAATGTATCCTCTAAAAGTCATTAAAAAGGGTTTTATAGTATTAATACATTTTTATCTTTATTATTTGTTGCAATAATTTATGATGTGGCTGAAACTCTGAATCCGTGCTTTGGCCGTGGAGGATATGAATCAGGGTTGGATGACACGAGCCCTGATGTGTGTATTGATGGGACTCAGCCTGTGGAGGAAGTGAAGGTGGGAGCTGTCTGTTTGTCTGGGCCCAGCTGTGGCTCAGCCAGATAAGAGCTACCTGGCTTTCTTCCTGACTTTGATAACTGCGGCTGACGGAGGATGATGGACAGCAAAACCTTATTATGGATTTGACATTCAGATCAGCGGGATCAGAAGCACAGATGTCGGGCCTCAGAGGGCGTGGACGAACGCAGTGTGCGGTCCCGACTGTCTGCTCAAGTCCTGCATCTGTATAACAAGGCTTGGCTATTATCTCGTTATTTCATTGATTCAGATTTTGGTATAATAAGTCACTAATTTGATTGTGAGCGTTTCTTTGGATTCGGATTTTTCATCATTGTGGAGAAAACCAATGTGCAACATTTTCTCAGACACAACATGAGAGCTGATCCTTCATCGGGCCACTCGGGGGGTTCTTAAATCTTGTTTTTGTCATCGTGGGCTCCAGTGATAAAGGCCACAGTCCTCATAGATAACTGTCCTCGTAAACAACCTGAATCAATGGCAGGAGCTCCAAGGACACCTGACCTCAGCTGCCAAAAAACAAGTTGATATTTCCCTCTCGGGCGACAGTTTAACAACTTCTTCCCTCAAAATGAGACGCAATTGGGCGGGAGGGGAACAGGAAGGTTAAAATGATAAGGATGTTGACTTGGATCACTCAGAACGTTTGGCTGTCGACCTTGGACAAAGAGCGGAAGACAGGAAAACTTCATTCTTATCTGTTTAAAATGAGCCTGGGTTCAGGGGTATTATTCTGCGTAAAGCACATCACTGCAATATTTGAGTTCTGCAAGTCGTATATAAATGTGTCAGTTTGTGTCTCAATGAAAATGTATGTTTAGCCTCCAAGCAGTCAATTAAAAGTTGATGGTGAAGTGAATGTAAAAGTCGTCGCAACAAGGCAGGACTACAAATCATTATTCATTGTATATTAAAGCAGTTACCCAGAGACTTTAGATTGAGAAAAATAATTTTCAAGCACTATAAAGTTGACACGGCTTTACATATAGATTTGTCTAATACTTCCAGCTGTCAAAATCAATGAATGCCAAATAGAAATGAACAGCTGTTTTATCTCAAAACAAGTAATTAACGGGGCTGGTGTATAAGGACGGATTAGTTGCCCATTTTATTATCATTATTACAAATGTCCATCTATGGCAACATCCCGTTCTACATGTTGTGTCACCGTCACCTCCAGACATATACACATACTCAGACTTTGCTCTTTCTTGAAGAGGCCAAGTGAAGTGCTGCTGTTCATCTGCTCCAGGTCTTTCATGTGTCAGCTTTAAAAGACGTGGGATCATTTTCCTGCCTCTGTATTCAACGTGGTGATAAGCACTTCCATTCAGCGCCCCTCATTTGTCCTTATTACCCCCGGGGACAGATCTTATACGCCACTACATTTACATACTCACACTTCTTTTTGCATATCTACTATCTGGAAGCAGCCTGTTGCTGTGTTGGAGGATCGTCACACACACGAGAAACAAAACACGCAAGTCAACACACACACATTGCATCTTTGTTGATTGAACATAAGTAAAACAAATCAGACAAAACCCCGTCGGGCTAAAGACAGTTTAGTTAAGCCTAGACTTTCAGACTAGACTAAATAATCAGGCTCTAATCAGCCCAGAAGACCCTGTTTGTCTACTACACACACACACACACACACACACACACACACACACACACACACACACACACACACACACACACACACACACACAGACACACACATGACAGAGACACCCACAGGCTCTTGCGACTTAATTAGAGAGCGGTGCTGATAGGAAGAAAAACTCTGCGGGCTCTTTCTCCATCAGTGGCTCTTAACCAATTTCACCAATCTTCTCTAATCAGGTTTAACAGTCTGACTGTGAGGGGAAGAAGAGACGGTGCATGGTGAGCTGTGATTTCTCAGTCGAAGCACTCAGACTGAGTGCCTCTGCTTCCCCTGCTACCTGCTGAGCATAATGCACTTTGTTTGTAACATGATTAAAGCTCCGGCAAAAGCTTTGAAGCTGCATCCGAATTCACCGCGAGGTTGAGGGGGGAATGGATCCCCGACTCACGTCAGGTTCCGGAGTAGACCTGTGTGTGTGTTCGAGAAAATGGGTATTGACTATTCCACATTGTGGGGTTGTTGTGCCCATTGCTCAAAGTTAATGTTGTAGATGAGAGTCTGCAGGAGGCTCCCACCTATTCTGGATGTGTCCAAGATTGTAGTTCTGGTGTTTTATATTCATTATTCTCTGATATGTGTGGGTGTGTGCAGGAACCTGATTCAGAGACCTGATTTGAGTTTTCTCTTTCTTTGCAAAACCACAGTAACTCTGTGCAGAACGCTGTAATCTCTGGGATGATGATTACGGAAATGGTTATTTGAAATCTTTGGAAGTCCGACATTGTGCCTGACTTTGTAAGTTTATTACATATAGAGAGAATTATACATGGAATGATGGACTATCCTCAGAAAGTCATATCTGGCAGCTTTTACTTGATCTTCTTGCTCGGTCTAACTTGAGTTCATGTCCAGCAGGAAAGAAAAGAAATTGCTGAGCCTGAACGCTTGTGTTGTGAAGTAGAAATGATGAAGCAGTGTCATTTGTTGAACCCTGTTATCTTTATGTTTTTGTGCCATATTGTCAAAAGAATCCATAAATATACGACTGAATATTATCGTCTATTTATTTTATATTTGAATACTCTCTTGAAGATATAAGTCCATTAGTGAGATTACTGTTTTCTCAATTAAGTCAAATATCCTCATCTTGTTTCTGTAGGATATATTACACATTAGCATGAGAGTGACATGCATCTTCTTACCTAACCCTCACACAAGACAGCAAATTAACATGTTTCTATAAGGTTCGGCAAATTAGTATTTTGATTTCATTCCATTGTATAATCCTTGTCCAGCAGTTTGCAGCATGTGCCGGGTGCCGAGCGGGAGGCAGGTGGCTCAGAGGCCCGGTGGCGGTGAACGTAATGTTCGTTGTGTCACCTCCATGTTGATGCCTTGCTTCACAAAGACGCTGCCACCGTCTGCCGAGAGGAACAGTCGGGGCACCGCAGATGCTTTCACATCCCGGAACTAACGGTGAGGAGTGTCTCTCTCGCTCACACACACACACACACACACACACACACACACACACACACACACACACACTGCTTTCGTGGCTCCAATTATTCCTGCTAAGTTGAACAAATCCACCAGACAGCAGAAAGCGAAAGAATGACAGCGGCTCATTTGCTGCAACATTCATGTCTTTTTCCAGAGCGACGCCATCGCAGGCTGATGTGACAGTAAAGTCGACAGCAGACGGAGTCGGTGATGAATGAACACTGGATACGTGATGCATGAATGAAGATGTTTTACAGCTGTATCCTCACGAACATTGTTTTAAACACCTTTCCACAGTGGGGTAAGAAAAAGCAAGTTGTTTATTATTGATGGAGATTGGAGACGACTCTCAGCACTTAACAACCTGACTACTGCGGTTTCACGATGAGCGAGCGTTTGACACATTACAGACAATAGACAATAAGGATCAACTCTTGCGAGGGAGTGCTTTTTAATGTTCGCCATCAAGACGACGGGGAAGAGGAGGAAGGAATCCAATTTCCATCCTCTGCATGAAGCTATTTCCAGGAGATCTCAATCCTTTACTCTTCTAACTCATCTGAATTTAATGCAATGTAAAAATAGAAGAGTGTGTGTGTGTGTGTGTGTGTGTGTGTGTGTGTGTGTGTGTGTGTGATTGTGTGTGTGTGTACTCAACCATATCTTATTGCGACGAGCAGCTTCATGCGCTCATTGTAACATGGGATTTATTTGTTTGTGTTCTTCTGTCTCGAGGTATTTACTCTCACTGTGGTCATGGCTGTTAGTCACTTGTGCAATAAAACTGAATCTCCCTCTTCCACTGAGCCGAGACAGAACTTCTGCTGGACTGTTGCTGGAAGTTTTGCAACACAAACCCCTTCCTTTGGTATTTGGTGCATAGATAAGTGTGTGTGTGTGTCTGTGTATCCCGGCTTACACTGTGTGGAGATGCGATGGGGGTGAGATACTCTCAGCATCATTAGAGACGCTCGGATGACAGTCATAATGATTCAGCCATCATTCAGCGATTAGCACCATTAACCTCTGCTGCTGCTGAAGTCGCCTCTCCGGGCTCTTGTGGTGTTTCGGCCATGAATTTGTGATTTAGAAAGCAGCGGGGGTTCACATCCTCTTTCTGTGTTTATTATATCTGGCTCACTCAGTACAGGATGCATTTGTTCCAAGTGCCGAGCATTATTTTACACACTTTGGAACGACTCATCCGGACACAGCGTTGGCTGTTAGATTTAAAAAGATAGTCTAGACTTTATCTTTGGGCAACACATCTCTACATTCTGCTTTGTAGGTTGATATGAAACATGGGATTTGGTCTGTAATCTTTACTACAGACCCAGGTTCTCCACCTGTAATTTTCTGGGTATTATCTGTTTGTGTTCCTTATCCAGTCTAAATCCTTGACCTTGTCAGCAATGTTGCCAGATCTCAACATCTATCCTGGTACTTACCACAGCAGCAATCATGGACAACTCTATTAAAACAGGGTTCAGGTTGTTATAAACCTGAAGTATCCTGTAATACATTCAACCTGCGGTCCAGGATCATACTTTATTTTATTTATTTTCTCAGAATGCAGGATAGATCCTATGTTATCTTTCCTTACTCGTGCATCTGCCTCAGGCTTTTCTCCTCCAGTGCATCTCATCTATTCTGGCCAAATGATATTTTCTCTCCGCACATTGTCTGCCACCAGCTTTACAGGGAGATTTAAGACCCCTGGCCTGGCCACAAGGTGTCCGCGGTGCCTTCAGCTCCCCATAAACACTGACCACTCGTTAATTCTCACCCTGTCTGCCAAGCTCATGGCCATACAGCAGGAACCTTGACAGACAGACAGCCAGGGGCCTGGGCCCAGGCCCTCGGTCCCACAGCATCAGCCGCTCAGCCCTGATAGCGCAGAGAGCTGCACACGGGCTGCCAGCTGATAAATGAGCTGACAAGCCATCTCCCCGTTACTCATTTCCCTCCTGAGGGAGGCACTGAAAAGGAGAGAAAAAGGCATTAGAAGAGAGAGAAAGGGAGGAAGACGGGGTGAAAAAAATGAATTGACTCGGCGGCAGGGCTATTTTTAGTAAGTCTTAATGTGCTCCATTAGTTTGAGAGGGTACAAGAGGGAGACGAGGGCTGAGGGGAGTTAAGGAGGGGGACAGGTGGGAGAGAGGGATCGGGTTGAAGATAAAGGGAGAGAAAACACGAGCGGCAGCAGGAAAAGAAGAGAATGAGACTGATGCAGGAAGGTGGAAAGGAAATGGAGAGAAATGAAAAACGAAAAAGGCAGAATATTAAAAAACACACACAGATAATAAAGTAGATGACGGGAGAAGATACTGTGTTTTCTAATCATCTCTTGGATTAATCGTCTCTATCTGCTGTTCCACAGTGAATCCATCTGGACGTCCAACGTCTCATATTTCAGTGAAGTGTGATAAACAGACCTGAGCGTAAATACATGTTTTGTGTGTTATCTTCCCAAGCAACGAGATAATTACAAGAGACGAGCTCTACAGTGTCTTGTAAAGATCTTTTTTCTACGACTCGGCCGGTTTCCATTCCGTCACTGTGTGTGATTTGGCTCCAAAAGCAAATTATTTTTCCGACAATAACAAACTGATCTGATTGCAACCAAGAAAAAGGGAGACCATTCTTTTCCTGTGCTCGTTGCACACTAGAGGATCATCGGGCCGATTTCGGGTCAGCTCTCCTAAAGATAGCGGGGTGGCATGAAAGGAGCTGCGATCAGGTAAGTGAGCAGAAACTTGGAATGAGTGTGAGTTGACTGGGAAGCATCACCAACCGGATGTTATGAAGTTGAAACTTCCAAACTTGTGGAATAGTGGCAACAGTTTGAGTTCTTCTTTGATTCTATTTACGCAACCAGCTGACGACGCCTGCAGTCAACCACCATGTTTGTTCTTATTATGAAGTCACGTTTGATCAGACAAGTTTCTTTTCTCGAGTCTCTGGAAGCGCCACTCAGAAATCATATGTTTAAATATTAAACGTTTGTGGTTCTGCTTCTCGACTGGATCATCTCGTGTCTGTGTTTTAGAAGATAGAAATAAGTTACACCTGTCGTCACATCACGTCTGTGTTCTGCCACATTTCTAAAATGGGTTAAGATTTAAAAATGAATCCAACGATTCATTCAGTAAAACAAACAAGGAGATCTCTGAATGGCAGATGATCCGGCGTTCAGAGACCAGACACTGTGTCGCTATAACTCGCAGGTTACAGGTTTTTCTGTTTTTCATGCTGTGGTTTATTTGTTCCCTGGATGAGGCCCCAGTCAGCCATTCTGGCTCTGTGCGGCAGTAAATAACGTGACATGCTCTTCATCCCCTGGTCTCCAGTGGCTCTTAAACCGGGAGTCTTTCATTGTCTGGTACATTGGTGAAACAATCCATTTTAAGGGCTCCTCATTGAAACGGGGAGAGGTCCCGATAAATTTACGCCGGTATCGAGTGAACTTTAATGCTTCCTCAACATCTATCACGTGGGCTTTTACAATACAGGCTAGTTACCTATTCATGGTGAGAGGAGAGAGCTTCAGTCTGTCTGACAGGCGGCCTCGCTCCCTGCCCTCCGCAGCCACGCTCCTCCACCGCAATTAATCACAGGATTATTTGTTCTGGTCGGGCAGGGGCAGGAGTTTGAACCAACATATTTAACACCACTTTCTATCTTATAGGCACAAATTTGCAGCTTTCTTTGATCGTGTATGTTTGAACTACGTGCTGCCATTGACCGCAGCTGTGTGTTCAGGTGTTGAGGAGGAGAAACGTGGAGAAAAGTGTCTCTGTCATCTCTACAGGAGGCTAAATGGTTCATTTAACAGCA
The DNA here is from genome assembly GCF_022539355.2 of Hippoglossus stenolepis. NCBI lineage: Eukaryota > Metazoa > Chordata > Actinopteri > Pleuronectiformes > Pleuronectidae > Hippoglossus > Hippoglossus stenolepis. The sequence continues at coordinate 22,961,743 of NC_061487.1, read as the reverse complement.
CAACAAAATAAATGTGAGTGTATATGTGTGTATTTGTTATGAATTATATATTTACTGTATATATTTTTCTGTTTTTATCAAGATATACAGCACGGTAGCAAGGAAAGCTGGAATATGGAGGTTGTTTTATTTCTAGATTCTTACATAAACACATTTTATTTTGCTGGAACACTGTTGGTCATTTCACAAGAGAGATTTCTGTATTTGTGTTTTTCTCACTGATAAAAACGTGGGCGTGATGACAGTTGCTTTGTTGTTTACTTTCATTGCGAGATCAAACCAAAGCAACACACACACACACACTGGGAACAAAGCACGAACGCTGAGTGTTGAATTCTAACTGTGATGAATAATAACTGAGGTTTTTTCTGTTTGGCAAAACTTTAAATTTGACTGTTTCTCATTGAGTCATGAATATTTCACATTGAGGAGAAATACTTGAAGATTTGAATCCAGCTTTTCAGGGGCTTCAGCAAAGGTTGACATGAATAGCTTATGTATGTTTAATGTGAGAGGGCTCACTCTGGAAAGAAGCTGCTCGGAGAGACAAACCCTTACAGAACTATTGTCTGAGGTTATAGGTCGTATACGCTCTAAGGTGCATTTTAGTAGCATCCATTAAGTTTTGTTTCATGTTGCATTTCCTGTTTTATTTTGATATCTTCTAACATTTCCTGCCATTTCAGTTCCTTCTTCCTGTTTACTTGATTATTACTCACCTGCACGTGGTCAGTCCCTGTGTTTCCCGCCAGTAAACCCCATATATAGTCTGCTTTGTTTGCCATAGACTGTAAATAAACATTGATCCAGAAATGAAGCCAAAATATCCCGAATTCGAACGTCGCCATTTTGTCCCAAAGAAAGAAAACAACGTTAGCAGAGAGATGGACACTAAAACAAACATCCGTGTGATAAGACATACCTTAGAGAAGATTATATTTTTAGTTTGGACCGTGTACCATCTGCTACGATGGAGGAGGCAGGGTTCATTACCTATACTGCAGCCAACCACCAGGGGGCGATCAAGATGCTGTGGCTTCACTTTTGCGTACAGTCTGTCGTTCCTGTTCACGTACTTTCACGTGTTCTTTCTCGTGTTGCCTTCTCATGTACGACCCTTGCTAATATTACCGGATTATTGCCTGGTGCTTGTCTGTTGTTTGCTTGATTTGGACTCGTGTGTTTTACCCTGAAGCCGGACTTTGCAGACTTCATTGCTTTCTGGTTAAATGTGTTTAAATAACAGAATTTTGTGTATTTTGCAGAGTTAGTGTGTCTGGACATTTGACAGCAGTGGAACTTACATCATTGTTTATGAGGCGCTGTGAAGAACGCACTGTCCCCTGTTGCAATTATCTCTTCTCACCTATTATTGTTGCCTCTTTTATTTGCCTGTGAGTATTTTATTTTACAAAATTGTAGATAGGCTCCAGCCCCACTGTGGGGATAAGCGATTTGGATGATGGATGGATAAATGGGAATTTTAGATGCTGTATTTTTGTTTTTCTGCAGATTGAGTATCTCGCCTCCTCGTGGATGCTGCTTTAATGTTTTGGTTCGACATCGGGACTTGGACAACTAGTGATTTTCTCATTTGAATAGAATAATATGTGCCAGGAAATCCTTCCAGAAACAAACACTGACGTGCAGTAATAGAGTAAAATCATTATCCAGTGAAGTGTTCCGTGTTAATATTTAAATATGTCAGCTTTGCTTTTTACTCCTTTGCCAGTATAAGACTTTTAACTTCTCATCTATTATTACAAACATTTCCTGCTTTCTGAGAGTTTGACGGATGAAATGTTTTTTTTTCCTTTAGCGAGCCAAGAAACACAGACTTGTTGACAGCTTGTTTATCCTTTCTTTCTCCGTAAGCGTGAACATTTCTTTTATTTAGCTGATAATCGGCCCACAGCTTGGCGTGTAATGAAGGGGATTTAAAAGAGGCTATGCCGGAGAGAAAAGCTGGAAAATTCCTGTCATTGGCTGCGTAGAAGCTCTAAGCCTGTGCTGGAACAGAGAGAGATGAAGGTAATTCAAGATATCAAATAATAACTAGGTGCTCCTGCAGCACGTTTGGAAGTAGAAGCTGTTTGTACGTCTTATCAGATTTTCTGCTCAACTGCTTAAAAGTTCGAAGTAAAAAAAGTTTTTTTCATCTGTCACCTGTCTGTTCTGTTTTTAGTGTTTTTTTCCTCCAGCTTTTCACATTTGTTAAATGGCTGTAAAAGTGGAGATGAGTCTGCCAACCACCAAAGGAAAGATGTTCTATACTTACGGGTGGCGACAATTATGTTTTCAAACCAGTGCAGGTGATGATGTTGACTGTTGCACACTGGTTTGCAGTAAGTTCTCCAGTGTGGATTTAGATGGAACTGGCACCTTGGTTATATTGGGTTAAAATTTGACCGGGGGAATAATGTTGGACACAGAAACAGAGCATTGGAAAGACGGGTTTGAATGGAGGGTCTTTTTGGTAATTATCATAGACTGTAAGTAAATATGGACGCTGACATCTTGGAACCAGAGTCTGCTTAGCAGCGATCTGGTGGTTTTGAGGTCGGGCCAATACACACACGTTTTTATAGCATCAAACAACTAATTATAACCAAACTTACTGTGAAGATGAACACTTGAACAAACGTGATAATATTTACCATGAGAGTTGTCCATGATTGCTGAGAGACCATGTTTTTAAAAAAAATATTTGCTGTGCAATTACTTTGATCTATGTCCATTACACTAACATGGAGGAGGCATTATGTTATTATGTTAAGTATTAACATGTTTTTATTCTTTAAAAATACTAAACACGCTTTAGTTAGAAGTTTTTACTTACTTTTTAAAAGCACAGAATATTAATCTAGGCAAACCGCCAACTGGATTTGGTCAAAATGAAAATCATTTATGTAGAATTTTGAGAACCACAGCACTGAATAGCAAGAGGGTGGAAAACAAACAAATCCCCACATGTAATAAAATTTTAAAGCATGGTTCAAGAAGTCAAACTCATAACCCAAAACACAGAGGAGGTAAAGAATACAAATCCAGGACATGAGGAAAACCTTGAAACATGCAACCTTTGAATCCGAGTTGTGTCCTCAGTGATGTTCTTAGTTTTCCTGCACATGGGACAAGACCCCCCATCAACCCGCTCCCTTTACCACCACCCAGAAAACCAATTGCAAACACATTGTGATTAAATCTGTCCTTTGTCCTTCATGTCTCCTGTTGCCACACCTGCCTCCTCCTCTGTGTTACTTTCTCCTTGATGCACTCACTGCTCATTCAGACAGTTCATGGCATGAAATACTGATCTGAACATGTTGATCTCAATAACTCTTTAATACCAGTTTTGTTTTTCATCTTTTATGCGTTATATCCTTTTAGTGTTTTATCTTTTTAAGTGTTTTAGGTACAGTTTTATGTCCTTGTGCTGTTTTTTCTGTTTCACATATAAAAGTACAATGAAATTGGTACAATATAAACCAAATTGTTGTTGGAAGTTTCATTAACAACAAACAGTGGAAAAATTAGACCATCTGCTTTGTATTTCCAGACGCCTCTGGAAACAAGCACTGACTGGTGCTGGAGTCTCTGGCTGTTACGCTCTCATCCGGCCAAACTCTCATTGGTGGGACAATGGTGCATCACTTTCATACACGACAGCCTTCCAGGATTCATCCATTATTTTCGGAGGAGGGGGGAACATAAACCGCAAATACTAGGTTATTTATTATTAATTTAGGCTTATATGAAGGCTGATTTAGTTTATCTATAGATAACGTGAATATTGTTGTCCCCCTCGATTTTCTTTGGTTGAGCAAAGTTTACAGCCTGGACTCAGTTAATTGCTGATTCAGGTCTGCTGCCGATATCCAGCAAAATCCACACATCCAGCAATTCTCCCCACGTTTCTCAGCCCAGGGAGATATTTCAAAAAGTTGAAAGCATTGTGTAAATGAGGTGCATTCCAGAAATGGAATTTGGATGATGGGCTCCGTGATTGAAGTTTCCTTAAACTGATGGAGGACAGATTCAGTCCGTATATAAAATGTACTACTTCAATTATGTTATGAAACTCTGTCCAAATAGAGAACATTAATGTGTTCCCTGAAATCAGAGCTGGAGGAAATCAAAGCTGGGATAAGGTTACAGAACACAGGGAGATTTAAATTAGCTATTCTTTTATCACGGCCTGTTCAGAGTCTGTTGGAAAATCTGCACAATTTATATCCATTCATCAACTGCAGATCACACACAGTGCATAATCTATATAATCTTTGTCTATAAGCACGACAGCCTGCCACTGAAAACCACTGTGTTTGCATTATAATCTTGCATTATAAACATACAAAAGCCATTAGGTGTGAACATATGGCTATCTCCTGGAGGCAGCGTACACTAGCACCAGACCCTGCACAAATAAAACTTTAATAAACATCAGAAAGAACTCGTTTTAAAGCTTTTTTCCACATGACTTCCACGAAGAGATGCTAACCACGGCCGCTTTTCTCCCTGAAGAAGCAAGCTAAAAACATTTTACAGCCCCCTTTCAAGTCGAGGGGGGGTGAGTTTTTCTCACTGAGATATGTTTGATTTTTCGAGCAGGGGATCGCTTCAAACCCACTGGAATCTTATGTGCACGTATCCTGTGTGTAGAGGTATCCATCTGGGCAGCTGGCTCAGTAGAAAAGCATCCAACGGCCTCCAGTTTGCTTGTGTTTGTGTTTCTCTGCTGTTGGATTTGCCTCCGGGCTCCTCGGCTGGAGCTGCCTGCTTCTTAAGTGCGCTCCAACATCATACAGCTGCCTGATAAATATAGCATCCTGCAGACAAGCAGCCGCGATGCCAAGCATCTCTGAGCCTCTCCCAGGCCGCTCCCTGTCTCCCCTGGACTAGCACTGTCTCCCCCTGCCTCTGTCTGATGCTTCTTATCTATTACTGTCTCCAACTGCCTCCCCCCCTCCCCTCTGTTTCCATTCCTTCCATCACATCACATCTAGCACTTTTTGGGCACCAGACATCTGGTTGTACGGTGGCTGAGAGAGCTCAACGCACTGCAAATTAAGAAAACTCATGCAAATAGAAAAAACATGTGCGAATTAAGCAAACAACTTCATCAATTAGACGTCACAAAACATGCAATTACATAAATGTGCCGCAAATAGCGAAAACAACACTGGAGATGTTTCCAGGGGACCGCAAAAAAGTGATCAACCTGGCAGTAGTCCAGTGCTTTGTGAAGTTCCATCACTGCTGACGAGAAGCAGACTTCAACAACTTCACGGCAATTTGCTAAATTAATTGAATAAATCCCATGTTTTTCTCTAGAGTACAATGATTCTTAAAAGTTAAGTTATCCACAGTTTTTCACGTCTGAGGAGAAAGTGACTGAAGTGTCTTTATTGTGGAGCAGGAGGAAAAAGTCAGAGAGAAGTGACAGTGACAAAACCAGTCTCCGCATTTTTCCAAATGCCGCTCCAGAATAAGTGTTTGTGCTGAAATGAAGTTTGTGGTCTGTCACTCACAGTATAGCATGTAAGTGCTTGTGAGACAAAAGGGACATTTTTCCAGCTGCCAGCTCACGTATTGTAGATCAGATTATGTTAATGAAGTTAATGGTTTTGTAATTTATTTACATTACGCCTCATCAGCCTGTGAGAGCGAGTGAGTCAGTCCGAGAGGCCCCATGTGTAAACAGACGCACCATTTCCCGCGGTGTGCATGCAAATGGCGTGCAGAGCTGTGAGCATGTGTGTTTCCGTTTGTGTTTGCCAGCCACGGTTTCAACATCAAGTTCGCTCACAGCCTCGCGGAGGATAACGGCCCTGAGGTCGTCTCTACGCAGGGAAATTCCAAAATGTTTGGGTCACTTGCTTTTATAGAGCACAGGGGGTACTGAAATATCAGTTCATGTTCAAATGTCATGTTCAGATATTCATGGTCCCCTGAGGATGATCGTCGGATTGCAACTGAAAAGCGTTAGATGTCATGAAAGTTCAGGCGTAAATGAACCTGAGATGCATTGAGGATGGATTGTGATCCAAATGGCCGATCTACCACAACTGTATGGGCAGGAAAAGCAATCGCACCAGTACATTCAGACGCGGTGGCAGCAGCTAGCAGCGATTAGTCAGTAAACACACGTCCTCAGTCCTCACCTTATTCAAGAGGCCAATTTAAAAGAGAGCAAACACAATAATCCACCATGTTCTTCTGTTCTTCATGTTCTATCTTTGTTTTTTGGACCTGCCCAAATGATATCAGGGATCAGATCGAAGTCAGATCTCAGTCTGAACACTGGAGACCCTATAAGTCCAGGTGTAAATTCACATCAGGGTTGAATCATATCTAGATAGAATCTGGATGCAAACCACATCTCAACAGCAGGTGTAAAAGGAGCCGTAGTCTTGTTTGAACATTTTGCACTTTGAGCGTAAGTGAGAGAGTTAAAGAAACGGAGTAAAAACTGCTCACAAAAGGCTCATTGTGTGAAAGGAGCGTAACAATATTATGGGCCCTGATAATGTTGATAATATAAATAATACTGAACTTCAGGCTGTTTTGATTTGTTTGACAGGTGATAGATGGATTCTCATGGAAAGCCCAAGTGTATTTGTGAATGTTCTTGGCCCATATTCGACTTTACGTCGATGTGACGCCAAAGCTAAGAATAGAACTGAAAGGAGTTCTGATCTATACTTTTATGCATAAACAGAGATATATGATCATACCTACACAAAAAACGCACACACGACAAAACTGCAGCTGTGGCTCACTGCTCCACAAGGTGAACCACGTAGCCTCTCACCTCCCATGAGACTCCTCAGGAGAAGCCTGACATGCTGATCTGGACTCTGCTTTCCCTTTCTTTTCTTTTAGAAAATGTGCCAGGAGGTTGTAACACTCTCTTCTCTCACAGACCTGAACTTCTGTTCGTTTTTTATTAGGCACTTAAAGACCTTTGCCTTCTTGTACTTCCAACGTTTCTCCACAGAGATGTTACTGAAAGTCCTCATGATTACTTTTGCACTGCAGGTTCTGTACTTTGCATTGAGCTACCTTGAACTGATGTGAGGCAGTGGACTGCAGTAAATAAGCCGATGCATGTTTGAGTGTGTCTGTAGTCGTGTGGCTGGATTCTGTCTGTTGTGGTTAATGCTTCTGCACCAGCGACATTCATGGCCACACACATACTTTTCAATCCGTCTCACAGTCTGTCTGTCCCATTGTGATACCTCAGAGAGCCTTGTTTTCTAAGATATTCATATTAAAGCTTGACGTCATCGTTCACTTGGACTCAATGATGGACTGATTAGATTTTAGTTGACAAAGGTCAAAGGTCATCGTCTCACGCACACATTTATGTGCAGAACTTTCTCCAGAATACATCACTCACACACGGCCGACACAGCCGTCTGGGGCCATTTGGGGTTCAGTGTCTTGGCCAAGGACACGTTGGAACATTAAATGAAGGACCTTGGGATCGAACCACCGATCATCTGGTCAGTGGATGATCCACTGTACCAGCCGCCCCTGGAGCAAATCATTACATCAGACACAGACTTGGAACCGAGGATGAAATCACTACAATGCTGTGGTGGAAGGTCAAGGTCACTGTGACATAATCCATGTTGAAGTCCGTTGGCTGATGTTAAAGCGATTGAACAAAGGGCAAACGCCTCAGCTCAAGGTTTGAGAAACACTTGATCCTCCGAGCAGCCATGTTGGCGCCAATAACCTGTGTTATTACCCCGGTGATGTGAGTCACCCCACTTTAAACCGAGGAAGCTTAACCTCACCAACTCTGCATGGGCATCACCTGCCAGTAACACTTTTATAATTTCAGATTCAAATCACAATTTAGGAGGCGATGGGATTTCTGGGAACGTGCGCTCACTGGCTTCAAGGTTGTTTCCCTGCAGCCTGGAGCACGGAGCTTTCATAAGTGTGCATGTCGGGAAATTTGAAAACGGGGACTGTCTCGCAGCATTAGGACTGAGAGGGGCCAGATTTCTCTGTCTGGTTAGCACCGTGCAAAGGGAAACATACATGTTGCCAGAAAGAGGGAGAAGAGAGAAAGAAGTGTAAAGGAATATAAAGACTGTGCAGTGGAGGACACGCTGTGAGAGAGCGGCCGATTCCCAGCACAGAGCCTAAAGGGCAGAGATGGTGTTGGGACGATAACAGAGCGAGCAAGAGTAAGCAAACATGGCCACACAGGAAAGACAAAGAAAGAGCTGAGACGACAGCTCCAGGTTCAGAGGCCTTTGTTACGAGGGGCCGGTGGAGCTGGAGCTCTGTCAGCGCGGGATGTCCGACCTGCGAGGGCCCGGCAGCAGTTACAGCCCACACAGCGGCGGCAGTCCTCTCCACAGCTGGGCTTAACTGCCACTCTCTGCTCTTTATGCGCCTCGTGTTAAATGTTTAAAGACGAGTGGATGTTTCTTTGATGAGTACCGAGGTAACGTTGAGTTCATCTGTTCTTTTACTATTCTCACTCGATGACAGATGGGATCAAAGTGAGGAATTTAAGGGATCTGCAATATCTCTCAATGATGTCAGTGCCGGGGCGGAATATTGAGATGTAAAGTTCCTGGAACGGAAATGGTCATTAGTCTGCACTCAACTGATGACAGTCGAAAATCCCTTTGTGATGTTTCAAATGATTCGCCAGCCTTTTACAACAGAAGACTCAAATAATTCACTCAGATTCAACACATTTAGTTTTGTGACATATTAAAAGAACCAGATTGAGAGGGAGCAGCAGTTCAGAGTGTTATTTTGTGGTCTTTTCAACAAGGAAAATTGTATTTCCCATGTGGCCTTTATATCAGAGTTGATTGGCATATTGTGTTTGTATATTAGTGTACCATTAACACAATATCTATTTACAAAATCATATCCAATGCAAAACAATATACTTTACAGTTTCTCATCTTATTGCATCTACAATTAATCACATTTATTTATGGGGAAATAAAAACAGCAATAGACTTTCTCCTTACTTACTCTATTTTTTCTTGTGTGAAGGACACTCCTGGAAAGTCAAACCTTCAGCCCTGAGCTGTGGGAAACCTGGTTTGACTGTAGAGCTGTGGAGCGACGGCAGGTAAAGTCAATCACACGTCTACGAAGTACTACGAACTCTGAGCACAAGCGGCGAGCAGACTGACTTTAATGCCCTTTTCTTCACTCGACACACGAGTGGAGCTGCATAACTTTTAACCAAAAGGCGTCTGCACGTTAACGAAGTCCCTGTTTGCTCCGAGTGCGTAAAGGGAGGGTGAGGACATCCTGCAATGTAGATGCTCGATCTCTGCTATTTCATTTCTGTACTAATATGAGGAAATTTTGAATATATAATATTAACTATACATGTTTTATTCAGCAGACAGAAAATAATATATACCTAACCATTTAATGGCTTTTTCGTAATGGAAAATTTGCATCCAGACATGGAATTAAATTATTTCACCCAAGCTGACACCATTTACTGAATCATTATTATTTTAATTCAAATACAATGACAGCTGTGTCTCTGATGTAAGGCCTACAATTAAAATGTGCGTAGATTTATTTCATTTGCTTAATTTCTTACAACACAACAAAACCTCTAACACTACTCTGGTGGTCTGTCTGGTGTCTAACTGGAGCACAGCCTTTGGCCAAATAGCCAAACAAACCTATTTAAAAGCAAAATGGAGGTGACTCATGTCCTTTGATTTCAGTTTCAAAGGCTCGGCCCATTGACCCCATTCAAGCCTAATGGGGGTTTCATGAGGTGAGGTCAAACCAGACTCACCCGATCCAGTTAAATATGTAATCAGACCACACAGGTTTGAATAAAACTCAACAAACGGACTTTACACCACTTTGTTTAGAGGTTTAGACTCTTGACTTTGTAAAAACGACACCGCCTGTTATCTCTTGGTCCCTTGAGATAAACGAGAGCTTCTGCAGACGGATTGAAGCAGTTTATCGAATGTCTGAGGTCACATCATCAATCAGATGAAGTCACAGTCGCTGCTAATAAAGTCCAGAAAAACAGACATCAGTCGCAAACAGAAACACATGAAGGTGAAATCAGTCACTGACAGAAAGAAGAAATAAAGTTTCATAAACTTTACTTTGATGACTATCTCTAGTCTTTGTGGATAAATCGAGTGAAGTGGATTTGCTTCAAACAGCCTTCAATGAATACGTCCTTAGTCGTCAAAATGTCAAGGGTTAAACTATGGAGAGGAGTCTAATCTACTTCTGTGAATAAACCTTATGAATAAACCATATGCAGCATATTCTGCATCATCATTTTAAAGGTATAGTTGTAATTCCTGTTAAATGTGCTTTCTCACTTTCTTACAAACGGTTAGATGAGCAGATCAATGCCACTCTCTTGTTTGTACGCTGAATAGCTAAAGCAAGAAGCTAGTTAGCTTAGCCTTAGTGTGAAGACCTGGAAGCAGCTGACCAGGCTCCGTCCTACAAACTTTGAGCTGCTTTCAGACATTCAATTATAAGGAGGGGCTGTGTGTGAGAACGCAAATCGAGTGAGTTGCTCCAGACATTTTCCAGATATCCCTTAAATTGTCTGGAAAATGTCCAAATGAGCCCATTTAATAAAACATCAAACGTGGAAAATCTCAGCATGAACAAAGGGGTCAAGCACGTAGATGTTGATTGGAAAGATTCAAGAGCTTCGGGTGAAAAGGTGAAAAACCCCATAAATCCTGCAGCTGAATATTGAACTGAATATTTATTTAATTTTGTTGATGGGGTCAACAGATGTTGAGACATTGGGGTTCATTTTAGTTTCACCATTTAACAAACTAGCTAGTTCCCTGTTCCCAGTCAGTATGCTAAGCTAAGCTATAGCCATCTGCGTCACGTTTATCATACAGCCGAGTCAATCTTTTCATCTGAATCCCTGCAGAGAAACAATAAGCATATTTACCAAGATGTCAAACGAGTTCTTTAATAAACCTTTAAAGTACCGATCCATTCATCTCCCATGGATAATTCACTTTGTTCCAATGGCAACGTGGCCTTTTCAGACTGAACCTCCTCAAACAAAATCCTGTCCCCGAAAAAGTAAATTATTCACCCTGATTAATGGAGTGGATGCAGCTTCGTGAGCGCTCTGGCTGCCGTCGCTGCTGTTTGTGAGCAAACTCTTCAGCTCACATGGATTCGTTTAGAGGCCGCTCTGTTGCCAACGCAGCTCAATGCTCCATTTAAACTTTTAACAGGCGGCTCCTTGGCGATGAAGCCGCTTGTCAATCTGATCATATTCTTCAGAGAGGGGGCCTCCAGAGCTTCAGGGCGACGGGCGGGAAATAAGTGAGATAGATTTATTGATCGTAAACGTGCGTGTTCAAGTCCGGATGCAGATTTGCGTAGAAGTTTCTGTTTGTATTTTTCCCTTGATGGTTTCCACATGGAGGAGATCACATGGACTCGCTGTTGTGTGATGGACGAGTGTGTGGAGGGGGGAGGCCGGCCTGCGACAAAAACAAAAACCTGTGCACACACAAAAACACGTGCAGCATCACTGTCACTGTCGCTGAGCAGCTTCTTTAATCCTACTGCAGTGGTATCTGATAATTTGACACCTTAATGGGACTGGAAATTTTCCTTCCCCAAGTCGTCCCAGCTGAAGCAGTTACCCAGACTTCGACTTTTCACACTCACGAGCTGCTTTCAGACATGAACTGAACTCCGGATCATTTCCTGACATTCTCCGGAAAGGGGCTGTGTGTCAGAACGCAGACGTCCGAGTGTCAAGAGTTTTTCTGGCCAGCCCCCCCGTAGTAAAAACTGAATGTCCGAATGTTGATGACGTTTGTAACAGATGCAGAAATTAAAAAGAGAGAGTTTCTGGTGATAAGGGCCGACACAACTCGATGTGCTGTAAACAAAACTGTCATCACCACAGCGGAATTAACACGTCACGTCCTGCGTTTGCCTGCTGCACCAACCGTCACCTCGTCTCTCTTGAGATTCCCCTGTTGTTCTGAACAAGTCTGAGCAGATAATGTCCTGCTCCGTTGACAATGTGAGAAAGACAAACTCCGGAGAAAGTCCAGACCCATCCTCCAGAGTTCATGTCTGAAAATAGTTACAGTGAACGAGTCATGAAGCAGGAATGGAGATCGAGTTTTGATCAGGTCCACATTAACTAAGCTGCACGAGAGGTATATTTTTCTGTTCTTGTTGTTGTTGTGTTATATTTTACTGCTGTTAAAATTATAATCTTCACAAGGTCGATTTTTGGAATCAAACAGGATTAACCTTGTTTATTCCAGTGCTTGTAATTATGGGCGTAGAGACCTATAATTTGTCAGTTCTCTCTTTTCAGTCGACCAGGGCTTTGTAATCTTCCACAGTAATGAGTAAAGAAAATGGAAGTTCACCTCTGGTGTTGTTCTTGCCGGCACCAGGGCGGAGATACCAGGGAAGAAGTGAAAAGAAAAAGTTAACAGACAACCTGGAAACCTGCAAAACTCATTAAACTTTTCTTCCCTGCAGGTAAACGTTAATACATGAACACATATACTGAAGCTTCTGTGTGTCAGATGCTATTGATATTTATTTATTTCAATGTGTTGTCCTTCCATCTGTTTGTTTGATTTCAGCTTCTTGGTGAGCCAAAGTCAATTGTCCAACCTTGATGGACAATAAAGTTCGACTCATTCATTTAAAATAAACAATAAATCATTGATTTGAATCAAGTGAATAGACCTGAAATAGACTCTTATTAAAGCTCTGTTCAGTTTAGATAATTGTTAAATTAAAATCAGAAACTAATTTGTCGTCCTGCCTTCACTGGTCTAAATGGTAAACTGTGTGTTAGAGTTCCACATCTCAGTATTCCAGTACTGTGATGGGATGCATATTAAATAAAGATAAATGCTCAGCATGAGTCAGGATCCAGCCAGAAAACCTCCAGGTCCGCTCACAGACCCTCTGTGTGTTGACTTGAATCCAGCATCTGCTCCGTCCTGAGGTGGAAACTGTTGTTCTGTGTAAATTAACCACCGAGTTCTGCTCAATACAAACGTCACTGCCCACTTTTCTTTTCTGCACTAATTAGCACAGGTCGACATACACCAGATTCAATCAGCAGGGTTCTTACACAGTCATATGTGGGTTTTTACTATGTGCGTTAAACATACACACAAATACTGAAATACTTTTGTTATTTCAGTTCTTTACATCGTCCAGAACAAATACACAGTTTACCCTGGCAGGAGCAGAAAGCATGCTGACTACAGTTGATGTAGTAATTGTTAATGATGTGTGTAATCAGCCGATCACTCAGTGTTGACATTGCTGATGATAGAGAGCGAAGGAGTCAGGGAGGTGATTAGTGCACGAGCTCATGCAGGTAATCCCTGAGGTTTGTGTTGAGCCGTGTGTCAATGTTTAAAATCCTGTCTGCCAGAGTCTCAGAGGAAAAGATGACACATGAGATTTGCACAATTTTCGAGTTCAATTTTGATATAAATAATAAATAACTTACAACTTTGTGGGTCGGAGATGTGAGATGTTTCCCTTTTTTTAATTTATGGGCTGAAAGACGGGATGAGTCACAAATTCTACAAATTAATTCCATTCCTTCTATTTTTTAGAGATTTGCCATCATTTAAATTGACATTGCCATTAAACGATTGACTATTAAAACTGATAAGTCATTAATATGCAACAGAAGTAAAGTAATTTGAATATCTATTTCAGTATCTATGTGCAAGTCAGTGTTTCATATTTCCTGGTCAAATACAGAAAAGTGTATTTTTTCTTTGTGGATGCCTTGAAAACTAACAATTAGATGTAAGATCAAGTAGTGAGATAAAGTTCCTACATTTTCATAACAGAAGTTTGTTTTGTATGATAAAGTTATAAACAGCTCAAAAGAGTTATGAGAAGTTATTGTGGAACAGAAAGTCATTGTTTTTTCTCATTTGCATGAAAAACACTGTGTCAGATGTCAGCAGCGCCTGAAACATTAATTCAGCTTCAAAATATTCATCATCCAGAAGTGCAGTGTGTTCACGTTCTGTGGATTGTTCCCTTTAGGACTCCAGTGACTCTTTCCCAGTCTGAGGACTCTGCTCCCAGTCTATCACAGGTCTGTCAGTTTGTTATGGCAGGAGCTGAGCTGTTGTTTCAGGGAGTGATTGACTCGGCCCACCGGCTCCACCTCGACTCCACCTGCTGATGGTGTAACGCTCTGACTAAGTGTGTGTTCACCCTGCTTTGTTCCCATTTCCCTGATTGCTCCGACCTCAACCGCAGGAAACAGACGTACTCGTGAGTTTGTACTTTTGCCAAACTCAGGGAAAAAAAATGTGCTCTGTCGATGATTGAGTCGCACAAGACACAGAGGAAGAGGAGAAGGATCTGGCATCAGGAACATGTATTTGAAAGGTCTGGAGTATGAGGGAACTCAGTCACCTCTGCCCTCAGTTTGAGAATTTGTAGTTTCATGTCTTTAAGCAGCCAGTATAAAATAAAAGCAGATTTAGCAACTTTGACTGAGTCAGAATGAAAACAAAGACTCGCCAAGAAAAGTCACTCAGAATCACTCAGAAATGTGTCCTGCTTCTTGTTACTCAGAAGTTTCCCTGAGCTCACCTGTTTCTACCGAGGAGGTGTTTGATGGTTTGTGTGTTCGTCAGCAGGATTACACAGAAACTTCACAGTCCACAAAACTTGGAGGGAGGACGGGACCTGGGCCAAGAAAGAATCAATTCCGTTCTCTGCACAGATCTGGACGGAAAGATCCAGGATTCTATTTTCCTCTTCCTGTTTCTTTAACATTGTGAGATTTTGACATTTTTGCTGATTTCCTAGTGAATAATTCATGGATCTTGATTAAAAGAAAAGATCAATCAGATTTAAGGAACTGGTATTTATAATGTATCTGCAGTTTTGGTGCAGCTTGATTGAATTAAAGCACAGGTAGCAGATGTGATCCACTTCAGGCAATGATACAACACTTCTGCTCCCGTGGTCCGAACAAAAAAGATGTGAGCCCAAAGTAGCCCACTTGTGAAACAGCAAATGTTAACACAAATATCCCCAAATATCCCAGTGGACCATGTGTTAAATGGTGAATATGGCCCAAATAACAAAAAACTAATTTGGGCCACCTCACCTTTGGTTGACATGAGATTTAGCTTAGCCTACGTTTGGCCCTGATCTGTCACTTGTTGCGGTATGTGGGACAGATGTGGGACAAACCTGGGCCAAAATCAGGTTTTGCAGTGTAAGAGGGGCCGTTGGGCCTTCGCGGAGGTATCTGTTCTACTGAGTAACCATCAAGTTTTCAGATGTGCATTTTCTAACATCACAGATTGGAAACCGATGTCCGTAGCATGAACTCCGTACGGTTTGTGACACCTGAAGCCTCCACCGCTCCTGCTCGTAAGGACTTTTGGGTAAAGTGAGAAACTCCTTGAGTCCCGTGAATTAAAAATAAATATTCACTTATATCTTATCGGTCTGGGAGAAAGATTAGTTCAGTTCTGCTCTCATGATTAACCCCGACCTTGTCCCTGATGTGTTACACTAAATCAAACCTGTTGGAGTCATGCTGCAGTGCAGAGCCAGACGCTGTATGAAGTATCTCTACAATCATGGCTCTATAGGAGGTTTTCTTGGCTCTGACGTGATTGAACTGAAGAGTCTTGGCTCACCGGGTGTTCTACAGTGTAAGAAGTGAGAGGGACAGTTAACTCCGTCCTACAGAAACTCACATCAAATGGTTTGTTACTGCAAGTATCAGCCTTTTATCACCAAGGTCCTGACGACTGATCTGGAAGTGATTTTTCCTAAAAGTCTGAGAATCAGGACAATCCCTGTTTTTCCTCCCTCACTGATGAGCTTCATCACTTCATCACTTCAGTACTTGGTTTTGTTAGACTTTAAAGTAAACAGCTCGAGACCCTCGGGCGACCGCTGACAACTTATTATCTGTCCGCACCATCTGCATCGGGCTCCAGCTACAGACTCATTACAGCTTAACACACTACTGTATGTTTACAGAGGGTGATTCGTGGAGCTCGGCTTCCAAGGTGGACGCCCCTGTTCCAGATGGCTGCATTTCAGATGCTTCTTATCGTTACAGGGGCCCCTCGGACAGAGGGACTGACGGATACCGCCGATGATGTCAGCCCCGAGGGAGCGGCGTCAATGCAACAAAGATGCTTATTGTTTTCTGCGTTATCGCCCGGTTTGCGGCACAAAAGCACTTTGGTTGATAATGTCGTTCAAATTCCGAAAAACTGAATCAGACAACGATCTCCAGTTTCTGGTCAGTCTTCAAAATGCTTTGAGGTGGCATTTAATTTCATTGGCAGACTCTGCAGCGTTTCAGATCATATTTTTACAACCAGGACGGAAAACGTCCATTTCCCTCATTACAGCAGGAGACAGATGTTGCCTTGAATATACGCACTTGATGTGCTTTAGCTCTGCTGTCACTCCCAGTTCTCCCCGTGGTTCCGTTCGCCCGTTCGCAGACAGTACGAGAGAGAAGGCAGAGCTGAGATGATGGAGTGAGTCCTGAGACGGCAGTAAATGAACAGTGGAGTGTAAACGGCAACAATCTGTCATGACTCCTAATTAGCCCCGTGGTGAGAAAGGCAGGTTTCCCCTTCAACCTGACCTCGCGCCATAATTGCTCCAACACATGAACATGTATGCACCTCACTGCTCGCTACCAGTGTGTGTGTGTGTGTTCAGCGCTCTTTCTTTCCTCCTCAGTTTCTCTTTCTTAACGACCTAATTACTGCTCCACTGGAATAACCACAGAGTCCCAGTTCCCATAGTTACTATGATGTGCAAGCTTTCACGCCATAAAAAAACGCTGCTCGCTCACCCACCCACCTCATTTTATGGAGAACGCCGGCTTTTCGCGGGCGACGTGACAGGGATCAGATTTTACACGGTATTCCTGGTGTGCTCCTCCGAAAATAGTGTTTTTACAGCAGAGAAAACTTGTGGAGGAAAAGCTGCGAGGTTCAGAGTCAGGGACCTTCAGTATAAAAGAAGATTTTAACTTGTTTTTCTCACAATTTGTTATAGATGTTCCGCTTATTATCTTGTTTACATCTTCAGCGAGGCCACATCCTGCCACAGGATTCAGTCACCTCGTCAAGTCATGTGTTATTTCATTATAAAATATCTTTACTTTTTTATTTCAACATAAATCATTGTCATTTTTAGTTAGGTTTTATTAGATATTTAATATATTTCTTGAAATAAATGTTATTAAACCCCATCTTAAAACCTTATTTTGTATCTATCTACCTATCTATCACTTTTGTAAACAGAATTAAGCACTGATATATAATTATAAACATTTCTACTTTTAAAAAATTGCCCTTTCTCCAAAAAGGGAAAAACCTTTGTCCCTGTAAAATGGATTTTTCAGCTGAAATCTCGCTGAGCGTCTTTAAAACGACTGGAAATTATTTTAGCACTTCCCTTGTCTGTGCTATTGTCGGGAGATGGAGATGTTGTGTCATCTCTGTCTAGTCTCACACATGGTCGGGCAGTTTCTTCTGCTCTAACACAGAAACAATAAAACCAAGAAACAGATGCCGCTGCGGATTCCCGTCAGTAATAAGCAGAACAAACAGCCACGTTCTGCTCCGGGTCCCTGTTTGAGCGTCTCTGCTGTTCACAGAGGTCTCGCCTCTGCTCGTGCTGTGTGCAGACTCGAGTCGAACCACCGCACGACAGCCTGCAGAGGATCAGTGTTAAACAGACGCGGCTCAATTGCCTTCCACTCACAGGTGTTTAATGGTGGCTTAGAGCTGCTCGGGAGCTTCTCTCAGGGGAAACGGCTGATATCCGTAAGCAAACATTATTCTGCTTGAAATCGATTATGCATGTGCATGTCTGATTCTCTGTGTGAAAGGGTTTAAGCTGAAGGTGGTCGGTAGTTGTCTGAAGCAGGTATTATATATCAACAAAAACATAAAAAACAGTGTTTATGATAATAACATTGTTAAATGAAGCTTCTGGGTAAATAAAAACATTTTCCATTTGAATTCTGCTGCCAACATCACATTTTTAATACCTCCTGTCTATCCAGCGACGTTGGCATCTGACGCAGGATCAGAGCAGATGGTCGGTGCGATGATGAAAACCAAACAGTGGATGGGACAGGTCGCTGGCAGAAGGAAACCAGGACCAGCTGCCGCCTCTTTTTTATCTCCTCGTCATGAGGCTTTTGAAGAGTTTACCTGCAGTGTGCCGCGCCGCGCTCCGAGTCCTTGACCTCTACCCCTTGCTCGGCTGCTCATGGCTGCTGAACGACGTGCACGCTCATTGTGAGCGGTGTCACACATACTGTATATTAGGAAAACAGTTTGTTCTCGTTATACGCTCTGATTTACTGTTAATCTCATCGCTGCCGTGTGTCTTTTATTGCGTGCGTTGAAAACACCAGTTCGGTGAATGTCAATTGCATGTGTTTTGAAGCCCAGAGGCTCATAAAGAGCCACAATTTTCACTTACCTCAGGGTTCATTTGTGACCATGACGAACGAGGTGCGTTGCTGTAATAGCTCTTAAAGTTGCTTCCCACAGTGGGAGTGTCGGCCGCGCGCACACAGAGCCTCGCTGCTCGCCATGCAGCATGTAATCTAATATGAGGAAAGCTATTTAGGATATTATATGAGCTGCCATGGCGAGGTCCCTGTTGAGATTTTGAGTCGTAAAAACCAAAGCCCTTTTCCACCCTGCAATCAACAGTGAGAGCGAAACTTTTTAAGGGGAAAGCCCAGCGCCCTTCGATCCCCAGGACACTCCCAGAGAGGGGAGAGTGACATATGGAAGCAGGAGGAAATAATGAAAGAAAACCCATCTCTGTCTCATTGACATTTCCACATTCTCTGTGTGAGATCTGCAGAGCTAGTTTGGAAAGTGAAGTATCTGCTGTTATCTTCACATCCCACAGCCAATAACACTGCAGGGGTGCTCATTAACACACACTGAGTCAGGGACCTAAATGTGTCCTGAGCCCAGCTGCGATTCTGTGTCCACCTCCTGTTGGACACCGCGGGAAACCTCCAGCACAGGAGGAGCCGATGGACTTTTGACCCGTTGATTTGCACGGCGCCCTGCAGCGACCGGGGCTGAGGGCACTTCTCCGGTCCAGCTCTGCCCAGCGAGGTGCGTGACGCTGTGCTGCAGACACAGACGTGCTGGTTGAAGGGCACCGGCTCCGACAGCTGAGGTGTGACGGTGGCACGAGGCGCCATGAATAATTCATGACAAGGTTTCACTGTGACTTTGATGCTTTGCCAGTCATGTCAGAAAACTGTTATTTGGGAATAGTTTAGTGTTTATTCAACTGAACGGTGACGCCGCGTTATCCTTTAAAGTTTATAGTCTGTTGGAAGACAATATGATGCATTTCTTGTTGCATGATTATAATTATACTTTCAATTTATTCCGAATTTTAATATACAGGGAAATAACCTAATTATTGTAGAAAGTCATTCCATCCATCCATCATCTATACCACTTATCCGAGGCCGAGCTGGAGCCAATCCCAGCAGACATTGGGCGATAGGCGGGGTGCACCCAGGAAAGGTCGCCAGCGTATTGCAGACAAACAAACATACAGACAAACAAACAACCATTCACACCTATGGTTAATTTTGAGTTGCCTAACATCTATCTCCATGTCTTGGGACTGTGGGAGGAAGCTGGAGTCCCTGGAGAAAACCTGCACAGACACAAGGAGAACATGCAAACTCCACACAGAAAGACCCCCGGCTGAACTGGGATTCAAAGCGGGAACATTCTAGCTGTGAAGTGACAGTGTCAACCACAGCACCCCCCAACAGTTAATAAATAAAATGAATATCCAAAGCTGCTTTCTGGTAAGCTCTGAACTCCAGAGAATCTCCCGACATTCACAGGAGGGGCTGAACGCAATCATCCGAGTGAGTTTCTCCTGCCAATCCCCTGGTACAGATTCCACAGAATGTCCAAAGGAGCTCACACAGCATGAGATCCTCTGCAGGATTCCCCGTGTGCGTATGGGCGTGTTTATGACGTTTGTAACAAGCGAAAATGAAAAACAAAAGAGAAAACAAATATCTCAGGACGTCACTTGAACGCTTCTGAGATTTCTGTGTTGTTGTGAATGTGTCTCAGCAGAGAATCTCCTGCTGCATTGTTTATGTGTGAAAGGCAACAATTCTGTGGACATCCTCCGGAGTTCATGTCTGAAAGTCACTGCTTGGTCATTTTGCTCCCTGACGTGGTCCTGGTTGAGGACTAAACTCTGTGAAATCAATATTATGTTAAATGTCTCCAGTAATTGCCTGTATTTCTCTTCTCTACTTAAATAATGTGCTCGTTTGACCTTTTAGAAAAACAGACCTGGTTCTCCATTGTTTGTTTCCAGGCAAAAACAACATTAATCCACCGCACTGCCATTAATTCACCGACTAGAATCCCCTGATTAAGAGAAATCAGTGTGCTCTCCTTTAAACAGAAGCAAGACGAATAACTGAGCGCTGAGACGTGAGGTAAGAATAAGTGAGGACTCAAATGTCTCTCTGTGGGTTTTTTAAAGCTGCCCCCTGACCTCCTGTCTGTGCTGTGACAAAGCTGCGAGAACATCTTCCACCTGCAAACGTCACCACGGCGATGACGAGGCTCCGGAAGCTACAACAACAAACACACTCTGATTGGACAGACGCTGACCTGAGTGGGTTTGATTAAGACCATTAACGTGTGTTTGTGGAATTATTTACTGTAATCCGCTCAGACGTAAACTTGTAAGTGATGTAAAACTCAGGAGTTTGTAATCTGTGACATGTGAATGAATCTGTAGATGAGGGAGAAGGTTTTTGCGTCTGGAAGTTTTCTGGTTTCCGTCTCTAGTTTGACCAATCACAGGCTTTGTTTGCCCACAGGTTAACGACCTAGTGACACACACACACACACACAAAGGTTTCAGTGTTGAACCTTCGCTTCCTGTTAACTTGCAATCTGTGGGGGAACAAGACGTCCGGTTCCTGTGTTGAGGCAAATCGCAGCGTGGCTTCGTCTTGAGTTCAACTTTGGTGAACTTCGATCCTATAAATTTTCCTCACATTCACGTACGTGTGACTGTGCCCAAACAGTCCGTGTGGAGAGGAAGAGAGGTGGAACACATTGACCTCAATGCGTCGACTATTAGCTTTCTGCTTTATCTGCATTCGCTGCAGATACCTGGTTATATAGAGATTAGACTAAATGTCATCGGGGCCTGAAACACCTACAGAAAGTGTTGAGAAACGAATTGGACTGTAAAGAATGACAGATGAGGTCTTTCCCACTTGTCTAAGCGAGAAGCCCCAAAACATTGGTCTGATTTGACATCAGATGAAAGCCGATGAGCTGTTTGGTATAAATGCAACACACAGTAACACTTTGTCTTCAGTGTTCAGTGTTCAGCCTCCATTTAACAATCCTCATACTCTCTCTCAGTGTATTTCAGTGCAAGTACTTTGTTCCACAGCAAAATGGAAAGATGATGTAAGACAATAGCACAAGGATTTCAGACTAGTCGCTGCTTCAGCTGGTTCTGGCTCGAGCTCCACTTTTCCTACCGTCATGCTCACACCAGGTGTTTCGAAGAGAAGCTCTTTCTAATCGACAGCTGCTGAGGATAAAATCCGTCCCTCGTAATGTAGTCCTGATAATTACCTCCTTATACTGATGATAATATCTTACAACTGCTGTTCCTGCTGCTCAGAATGTTTCCCCAACGTTGTCCTAAAACTCAGGAAAGAGCTTTAAAACTGCTGCGGAAATTTCACTGGTTTGTTTCTCGCTTGCGGGGATGAATGAGCTGTGACACTCGATTGATGCTTGTGGAGAAATCACAACTCACCGTGTGATCTACAGCGGCCACACACTAAGTTCCTCAACATCCTGAATCCCTTCTTTTCCCAGCATGCTGTGCTGTTTGTCTTTGTTCTAGCAGAGAGCGATCTGCACGACAGGCTTCACTAAGCATCACGGACGTGGTGTAATTAGTGCAGCTCTGGCTCTCCTCCAGGTCCGTCCCATGCTGGCTATTAAGTCATTAACCCAGGATACTCCACCTGGGCTGCTCCCTCGTGTTGTAGATATTAATGCTGCCGAGACGAGAGGACAAATTAGAGTCTTATTATGACCCCAGCTGTCGTGGAAATTAGCTGTCACATTAAGATGCTTCTTAATGTGACATCCACGGCATCTTGAAACACGGAGGAATTCATGAGGAATAACTGAGGAAATTGTCTTTTCCTGACTCAGGAGGAGGACGCCTGACCGAACCCTGGATGGGAATGTGTGTGTAAGCTGCAGTGATTCTTCATAAGACAGAGGAAAACATTTAGATAATGGACGATTCACTTTACCTGCAGGCTTTAAAAGCTGGTGGCACTCAGCCAGACTCTCTCTCTCTCTCCCTCCTCTGGCTTCCATGGCGTTTGGTTCTTGTTGTATTATCAGATTTCCTTTTTTAAAATGTATTTAAAATAAAGTTATCCTCATACAAAACTCACGTGTGGTCCGTTCAGCATAGAGTTGGGCTTTAACAGTATTTTCAATATTGCTAAGAATCAGACGAGCCACCCGAGTTTTGTCCAAATTAAAATACTGAAGAGTTGAAAAGACAACTGCTCCCAGGTCAAATAATCATCCCTCATAACTAATAAAACATCAACTTGTCCTTTTCTCTCTTTGCTTTTCAGAGTTAAAAAAGACACAGCTTGTTAGTTCACTCTGGAGGTGCTGGTAGGTGGGTTTTAACACCAGTGCCTGATGGTTTCCCATCTTTAAGCAAAGTTACGCCAACCAGCTGCTGATTTCATGACAAAGAACATGTAACATGTAAGAGATCCGTGTTTCTTCTTCCCATCTCACTCTGCTGGAAAGTGAACTCTGGACGTAATAGTGTGAAGATCTCCGATGTGAAAGGCTAACTCAGAGAAGAGCTTCTAAGAGCCTTGTCATTACACAAAGTCTAAACACGTCAGGTCTCCTTTCTGCTCAAATTATCCCATCTATCAGCCAAGCAGCATGCGCACTTTAATGATTATGTCTTTTAAATTTGTCTCAGTAACACTCGGTTAATCGCAGTGTAATCATGACAGCGGGGGGGGATCCACAGACACTCACGATGAGTGATGAGCTCAATTGTCCACACCCAGTGGGTCTTCTCCTCCTCTGCATGGAAAACTAACACGAGGTGATTGTAGTTACAGAGGACGGCTGAAGTTTACACAAGATTTAAACCAAGATCATGTCAAAGAACTTGGTTTCTCTTCTTGAGATATGATAAGATATACATCACGATACAATACGATACATTACGATACCATACAGTATGATAAGAAAGTGTAAGAATAGAAATAATATGTGCTATGTAATTGGAATATTTACAATGTAAGCAGAATATGTATTTTAAACAGAATATATACAGTGTGAACAGAATATATAAAACATAAACAGAATATGTGTAACAGTGTAAACATAATGTATAACTTGTAAAAACAGCATATGCAATTCAAACAGAAATATGCAGTGTGAACAATACGTACAATGTGAACAGAATATATAGTGTAAACAGAACAGCTGCAATGTAAACAGAATATATTCAGTGTGAGCAGAATATACACAAAGTATACAGAATATACATGGTGTGGACAGAATATATATGTTAAAGATAATATATATACAGTGTAACAAGATAACACATATAAGATATTTTCATGTCCAGATGTAAAATGAGTATTGCCCAGTTCCATCAGTCAAACCTGAGTCAGATGGATTAGGTGCTCGTGGTTTTCTGGTTCTGGTTACATGTGAAAACATTTGAAACGAATAACAGTGGACATGAGTGTTGCCTGGTTTCCCACATCTGTCTGTTTCAATATATTTGTTTCCAATACCCTCTCTTTTACTATATACTCTATATACTATATAAAAAAAATGAATGTGCTTGAACGGACTGTGTTTATGTGTGTTTCTGGTCTCCGGTCCAAGCGTTTCCCCCAAAGGAAAAGTTTGGGCCAACATGTTGGCTCGGAGGCTGCGTTCAAATGTCCTCTTCGTACCCTCTGCTCCCTTTAATCTGGTAATTACACACATGGCAGCAGAGGCACTGGCGGACGGCTCTGTACACATCAGGCTGAACACCGTGCGTGTTTCTGATTTGGACACATGGACACTTCATGATCTTGTCATCGGAGGAGCCCTGTGTTTTCTGGAGCGGCTGTTTTTACTAAAAGAGACGTCAGGGGAGAGGAAGAATACCAAATCCATCACTGACGGGTGATTCGCTTCAGCCAAGCAGCCACAGCGTCCATATTGTCTCCATGTAGAAATCATTGGTTTCTGAAGTTGTGACTTACTGGGAAAACTGGGAGGTTGTAGCTGTTAATGGAAAGACAATGTTGACATTTTTAACTTCTTACACATTGTAACTGGGTCCTAATTAAGTTTTTATTATTATTATTATTAGTAGTAGTAGTATTAGTAGTAGTAGTAGTAGTATTGTGTGGGTACTGCTCCTCCTTTTTTAACCAATCTTGTGACATTTTCCAGTGTTTTTTGAAATCTCAATAAAAAAAACCAAACAATAAAACGTAGAGTCCACATTCAAATATAAAAATGTTTGTTTATTCTCTGCAGGTCCCATTCCCATTTCATTTATTACCTCAACAATGTCATTTTCATTACCCTGGTGTCAGCTGCCAAAACTCACTGTTCTTCTGTTTTTTCTACAACTACCAAATTATTATAATATACCTCAACGCCTGGGACTCATCATAATAACTCAGATTTTACGGGCTCTGTGTAATGCTCCTATAAAGGTCCGAGGCTGTGACGCGCCGGTAGGAGTCAGTAACAAGCCCCCTTTCCCTCCTTCCTCCTCTTCTTCCTCCTCCGCAAACTTCCATTTCCTCCTCGTTCCAAACAGAAGTATTTCGCTCCTCAGTTCATCCCCTGAACACAGAGAGTTGTCAGGAGACGTTGTTTGGATCCCTCACGTTTGTTTAGTCGTTGTTGTGCGGACGGAAGCGGAATAAAAGGAAACAGCAGCAGCAGGCTGGTTCCAGCTGGGAAAAGGAAAAAAAAGTTTGTGGGCTGAAGCTGTTGCGCTGAAGTTGCGTGTGACTGGTTTCCTCTCCTCCGTCGACTGGGCGGTGAAGCGGTGAAGCGGGAGAACTGGCAGCAGGTGAGAAGCAGCTGTTTCTGTTGTTTGTTGACTTGTTTTGTTTGTTGACATCCGTGCGTAATGTCAGGCCAAAAGCCAGCGCTGCGTTCTGTGCCATCCAACTTTCTCTCTGTCCCGTCACTGCCTCGTTTCGTGGGCTGTGTGATTTCAAATATTGCCCCGAATTCAGAATAAATAACCACAACATGATGTCTGTATAACGAGTGGGTTTGAAGTGACCTTATGGTTTTTTAAACTCCTGGATCATAAAAAATAAGTTGCTGCAGGATAGAGTTTTAATAACCCCCATGAACTCCTGGTAAAACCATTCCCTTCCCATCGATATTATTTGATGACCTCTTATTCCTGGCAGGGGCATCATGAGGGTGTCACATGCCAACAGGCTTTTGAATGTGAGCTTTTAGCAGATGATAAATGGCTCTTTGGAAAAGAAAACATTTTATCTCCTCACCCTGTCCGTTCTCCTGCCTGGAAATATCTATCAGCGTTTGATCAATGGTAGAAACAAATCATTTTACTTATCTCTCCTTTTTTTTAAATAAAAAGCTCACACTGCTCCTGTTTGATGGCGAGTGCATTTTTTTGGTTGGCATGCACCTCACGGAAACAAGTTGATCTTGTGAGGCTGCAGGAATGTGAGGACTCCAAAAAAAGTCCCTTTTTCGTTTACAGAGGAAGCAGCTGAGGGAGATGCTGCTGTCATTCATGGGAGGAAACACGCCTCGTGCAAAACAATAAACTCATCACCTCAGCCCCTCACTGATTTTCTGACAATTCACTGCTGGCGTGTGGCTGTTGTCACCCAGATGAGCCTTTCATCTTAAGTATTAGGGTGTCTGGAAATGTGAATCTGATCCTGATCACTGAGGAGGGGACACCTCAGACCTGATTTCACCGTTGGCCCCCGCTGCTCGAAGTGCAAAGTGTTTGCATGCTGATGAATTTTCAAGATGTGAGGAATTATCGCTTGACTCGAGTCTCACAGGGAAGTCTCTGTCTGCGGAATGAAAAACGGCCGTCTGTTTGTAATTTATCACATGCCCCTTCTCACTGTGGGATACTTCTCACTATACCCCTTGGGGGAGTGTTGACATTGACTGCGGGACGTATTTTGTGAAAGAAACACACTCATTGGATTTCACACGGGAGTCTATTCTGGTGTCTGGGGAGGGGAGAGAGGGGGGAGAGAGGGGAGAGAGGGGAGATCTTGCACCATGTGACCCCACATTCCTGCCTCCCTCATGGCATGGTCACAGGGGTCAGTGCCAATCCAGCACCCACCCCCCATTCCCCTTGACCTATACTGCATCTATACAGAATTTCACTTACTCCCTCATTTCCCACATAGCGGTGCCTGTTCTCAACCTGTGTGGAATGAGCTGTTCTCTGGGCCCGTGTCGATGCTCCGGAGCCACTTCAGAATTATTCCTTCTCATCTAGCGAGTCCTCCTCAAAGAGTTCTACAACATACCTTCACTTTCTTATTGTTTGAGTGCTGCACGTTGTGTTCGGAGCTTTTCTTAAACAGCCTATATGGTGCAGAGTGAAGTTAGAAAACTGCCTTCATCCTACCTGGTTCATCTGCAATGAAGATTTTGGTTTGACCAATAGCCGACCACTTCAGAAAACATGTTTGACTCAGTCCGCAGACTGAAGGCACACTACTCAGACCCCACTGCTTGTTTGAGCGTTTACATCAGATTAGATATGGAAATGTTGGATTAATTTCCCAGCAGCCATATCTCTACCATGCACACCCACCTTCAGACTGTATAAATGAGTTGGAACCTTCCGCTGCTTCTCATTGTGTTTTCTTGGCCTTGCTTTACCAACGTGCAGTCACCGACATCAAAGTTCGCCTTCGAGTGACAACCAACAATCACAACCTCTGTGTCCAGAGGGTTTTCCTCACTGGCTGATTCTCTGCGTAGGTAAACAAAAGCGTCAATGTCAGCCTCCGAGCGTGTTTACTTCCTCAGCTTTCTCTCTCTCTCTCTCTCTCTCTGTCCCGCACCGTTACCATAGAGCTCGCTCTCTGTGCTCCGTCCCTTCATGAAAGTTCCTATTCTGTGGGCCGGGGGCTGGGCCGGACCGTCCGTGCTGGGCAGATCTCATTCCGGGGGCCTCACAATGGCTGAGCTGTGCTGCTATATCAACATTTATTTCTCTCTTGCCCCCTTTTAATCACATGGCCCGTCGGCAGCAGGAAGAGCAAGGCCGTGTGTCTCCGTCTTTGTCCATTTGAGACGGTGCTGGTTCTGTGCCGCTGACCCGTCTCACTCTGACCTTGCATCTTGTGCCTTTTTACTACAGCCCTAATTTCAGGCCTGCAGGCGAGTCCTGCCACTTTGTTTCATGCAGCCTACTCAAGCTGCACATTCATTAGATTCAGATCAGATATCTAACTCCCATATATACGCAGCCTGCAGAACATTCTGTGCCTATATTTTGACCCCACTGTGTGTGAGTGACAGCCGGTTGTTGAGTGTCAAGTCTATTTCCGAGCCGGGGGGGGTCCTGAAGGTGCAGCAGGTTCCTCTCACCGCAACTAAACTCATGCCTGAATCGGTGTGTAAAGCAGCAGCAGGAGGAGGGAGGGATACGTGTGTCATAATCATTTTTCAGTCCGACCTTTGTTTCCCCCCCACAGAGAACAGCTTGCATTTTGCTTTCCATGCATCACTGCCTGTAAAGCAAAGGAGCTGATCCGGTGAACCTGTTGAATGCCACCGACATGATCTCAGTCTGCGGCATTTCGGAGTACGTGCCACACATGCCTCGTTCCCTGTGTGTGTGTGTGGAGGCGAGGACTCGGCGGCCGCTGTCTGCTCCGCTGCTCTCGCACTGCATCGTGCTGTTTTGTTCCTGTGCCGTGCAGGATTTGTAATGTCAGACTTGTTGACTTTAGCAGGCAGAGCTTCCTCTCCTGACGCCGTGTGGCCGCCGCCTGCGTCAGTCGCCTTTTGTCTGCGTCGCTGGACTGCTGTGTGGGAATTTGTGTTTCTGAGACACCAGGGGTGGACGCTCGTGCAGCTTAAAGCCAAATCTTTCTATAAATGACGTTACGCTCAATAACCTGTAAACGCTGCTTGGAAATCAATTATTTGCCAAAATGTTCTTAAACTCGGTTTGGTCTTATTTTTTATGATTGTTGCATAGCTGCAAAAATCACATTTAAACAATGTGTGCAGCTCTCTGGCCGTCTTTTGCGTTTTTATTGGCAAATGTGAACTCATGTGTGGTGTTGTGCTTGTGGTGAGCTTTTCCTGCCTGTCCAATCAGATTATATTTCACTGGGTAATTGTGTTTTCACTATTAAAACAAAGAGGCTTCGCATTTGTCTTCACCACTAACTTAATTTCTGCAAATGTTGAGCAATGGTACCTCTCATATCATTCTCCTCCAACTTTTTCCATTTTTTAAATATCATTTCGCTTCTTTTACAAGTGTTTCCGAATGCATGAGAGGCCTGGTTGCAATTAATGACAATTTTTTTTTTTTCTTGTTGCACATATGGTCCTTCATCCATTTCAGACATAACCAGTGTGAGTGTGGCTGTTCTAGCGGAGAGCTGTGGTGTAAAGTTTCCTTTTGAAGGGACACTGTGACATTACTGTACTCGTATATTATTCCGCGCTGATTTTATTTGTTATTTGTTTAAGTTTGGCAGAGATTTCTTTCATTTGACTGGTGACAGGGTTTGACTCTTGTTATATATGTCCTCTCTTTAACGTCTGTGATTGTAGCTGGTCCAGGACTTGGGAAGGGGGGGGGGAATGTGTCCCATTTTCCTGCTCCAGACCATTTTGACCATTATGTGTTTGAGATGGCTCCAGGACTTTGATCATGGGATATATTAGTGCATGCAACGTATTAGCTTTCAGTGTTTAACTGTGGAACCACACTGGATGAAACGTGGCACCTCTTGTCTGTGATGATGTCATGGTCCTGGAAACGGGGACAGAGCGCAGGAGAGTCAGATATTAGCCGAACAGGTTTAAATATATTACTGCAGACTCCACTCTATTGTTTTTGGAGATTGCTTTGGAATTTTCTATTCTATCATAGAGACGTTCTGTTCGACATGTGTACATAAAATGTGTAAAAAGATTCATTCCCCCTCAGTGCCCCAGCCCTAAAACCCATTATGAGTCACTGCTCAGGCCTGTATCCTAATGTTAGGAAGCCAGGAAACGGTAAGTTCCACAGTCTATTAGTGAAACTCGTGCAACAATCGAAAGGGAGACATGATGTTAACTAATGCAACTCCACAAATTACAACATTAAAGATGATCAGCGAGTTGAAACAGCTTTTAAACAAAAGAAAAAAGAAATATGATTTATACAGTTTTCATAAAGGTGATATTTATTTCTGGACTTTTGTAGTTTTACATTAAACTTGTGTGTCTGTATATGTGACTTGGTAATAATAATACTAGTAAAAGTAAAAGCCATTTGGTAAAAAGTAACTTTTGAGAGATAGTTTAAAAACAGTGAAGTTTCCAGTCAGTGTTGCTCAGGTAAACTATTCCAGAGGTTTAGGGCCCTGAAAGCAAAAAGGTCCCGTCACCTTTGGTCTTCAATATCGAACTTATCAGCTTGTAGCTGGAGATCTTATCAGTGGTTTGGATCATTTTGTTTCTGCACTAACTGTCATGTTTGATTTCCTTGACAGAGGTAATGGATAATGCTCATAGAGAATTAACTTGTCAGGTGGTGCTTTCAGGCTGCATTCAACAACCTCCATCAACAATATGAACCAGCTTGTCTGCAGCCTGAGACGTATAATGTCCAGAACAAAACAAACTCTGTAGCTCTAGGTATCACTGAAGGTTGCTCAAATGAGTCTCAGAACATTTGAATCAAAGAAATACCAAAGTGAAGAAGTCCTCGGGGGACGGCCGGTAAACTGAGTTGCTTCACTCTCAGCAGCCACTTTGAATTATAGTTTGTTTACCACTTTGCTGGACCCAAAATCCCAGACATGTTCCCACACACTTGTCTGTGTTTGTAAAGTCCTCTCGTGTTTGTGTGTAATAAAGGGTCACAACATACATTTAAAAGAGAAAGAATAACGACCCCTCAAATTACAGGCTGCCTGATGGAAGAGCTACCTGTGTTCCCTCCCACAGACGGTCAACAACATTTTATCAAACCATGACTCCCTCTATACCTCCTCTCACAAATCAGTCACTTTCATAGTGCGTCACCAAATTGTGAAGGTGGGGAAACAGCTGTTTAATAAAAATATCCCACTATACTTTTTCACAGTAACTCATGACACATAGCATCATTCCAGAAAACTGGGAAAGTTTCCCAATGTCCTGTGCAATGAGAATTATTTCAAGCTTGCAAACTCAACAATGAAGTGACCGCTTGGTGTTGTGTTGTTGATAAATTCATATTCATAAATGTTGGTAATTTCCCCTTGGATGGAGTTGAAGCAGCTAAGTTAATTGAAAATGTTCCTTTTCAAGCATTGCAAAACTTTTTCTGTGCTTTCACGGAACTCCCTGCTGGGCAGTTTCTCTGTGTCTGCAGCCACCAGGGCTCTTGAGGCCAAAGGACATTTATAAAAGTTGGATGATGGGTCCGGGGGGGGGGGGTGCTTTGGCTGTGGAGGTGACTGTAGTTGTGACATTGCATCAATAACAAGTCGTGACGGCTCAGAGGGAACAGCGTTTGGATACTTTCACAGTATTAATGCATCTAGATGGGTTTTATAGTATGGGTCCTTTAAACCAACAATTCAACCATGGTGCATTAGTTTTGCTTAATGAATGATCCTGATAATGCAACAGAAAGCAACTGCTGATATCTTTTAGTGCTGCAAGAACGGTTGCAAAAGATCCAATCATCTATGTGAAGACGCCGTCTCCTATGGAGGAAACTTTAAAAAAACATGGTTGAGGCAAACACTATAAACGATACAGCAGAGAAAAGGCCGGAGCCAGAGGCTAAGAGGAGTAATACGTTAAATGAAGCAGTAGCTGCTGTGCCAACATTCAAAGTGTAGCCTACATCCTGACCCGCACCAAACAGGTCACGCAGGGTAATAATCGATTATCACAGTAGTTGTTGGTGGGAGCCCTCATCTCTATATTGAGTTCCAGCAGAGCAGACCATGTTTGAATATTCAAGGCGTCAAACATCTTTGGATTTTACTTCGAGAAGCACAGAGTTAAAACAAATGTTCATTCAAACCAATCATTTCTGTTCTGCTGGCACAGCTTTGTTTTTTCTTGTCTTCTATTGTCCCGTCCTGTTGTGTCTGGTCTCCGAAGTGCTTGTTGATGCAATAACAGAGATATCCAAAGAACCAATTCATTACCAGCTTAGAAACGGGCTGTGATTAATTGCACACAAGGGAGGCTCATTGGCGAGGCAGAGCCAGCCCTCCTCCTGCCTCATGCCAACGCTCTAATCAAAAGCATCGTTGTGGGTCACAACACAGTCCGGCTGCTTCTCGGGATTGAGACCGCACCGTGGAAATCCACCCTCTTTGAACATGATCTGCTTTGGATGCTCGCTGGCCACTTCACCGGTGACACGCTGCTCTGAAACCCGGCTATTCCCTTCATCAGCGGTGAATTATAGAATCGAGGGAACAGGTCGGCGAGAGGTCCACTTGTTTATAAGTGTGTTTGGAACTCCTTACGTTTGCGCTGCTTGGCATTAATCCCCCTACATGTGTGATGGATTTCTGGGAAGATGATGAATCAGACTGACTCAAACAGATCATCATATCACCGAGCTGTTAGGAGGATGAAGAGAATCCACGTTGGAGCTGAAAAACATGTCTGACTCAAAAAGTTCACGTCTGACTCATTAGTTTAAATCAAATGAGGGCCATGAAAAGGAAGTTGCCCAATCAGCCCACATTTATTTCTTTTAGGGAAATGGAGAAACCACAATGTTCATTCATGCGACTAAGCTCCATGCATCCCAATACGTTAATAGATTACTAAACAATACTTGTATATCAACAACCGCTAAAAAAGCTGATTTAACTTTGTGGTTTAAAAAAATGTTTGCCATTACTTCTGTATATTAACCTGCCAACACACTGAACACTGAGCAAAACACCTCTGCTGGCTGCCAAATGTTTTAATGATACATTTAAAGATCCCAGATGGACGTCACATATATTTGGACGCAGTTATTTCAGAGCATCTGGAGCCACGCTGCATCATTTACTCCGGCCACACACGGTAACATCGATTTTAAAATACAGGCCCCTGTTTCATGGGTCATTTGCTTTTCAATCCCCCCCCTCTCTGCTTTGTATCCAGGTCAGGTCATTGGAAGCTGAACATGTGTTGAAATCAAGCATGTGTCCGCACCTTCTTACGCTTATTATTAGTGTTTCACGACAGACGCTCATGGTTCCCAGATGATGAAGCTTGAGGATTTCGGTGCACTGTTCAGATTTTAGGCATTATTGTTTCCATCTGAGACAACAACGACATCTGCGATCACGTCTTTTCCTCCCAAATCAGTTTGTGTACTCGCCGAGGACTAATTAGTCCATGGCAGAACTAAAATGTCTAAGATCTTGGGCCTGACACTTGGTGACACGTGTCTCTGCACACAGTGGGGGGGCTGCGAGCACACATCCTTCAGTGCTGTTACTCCTGATCGTGCACATTGTGCAGCCTCTGACCTCAAAGACAGGAGACGTCGTGATGCTGCAAATGGTAGATGACAGTTTACTCCACCTTTTAACATAAAACAGAGCTCGGTGTGGAGCGTTGATAGGTGTGATATTTTCTTCTTGTCATTAAAGCTGACGGGTTGTGACCTGCTCTGAAAAACCATCAGGAAATGAATAAATTTCCCTGAGATTAACCTCGGTTTATATTTACCCACGTCCTGTTATTTCAGGACAGTAAACAATGGCTTCCCAATTTCCTGCTGTGGTATTTATATTTACACAAAAGTCGCTCGAAGAATTTCATTGAGGAAGAGTGAAGAGTTTTTGCCGTGTCCCATTAATTACGTGATCGTGCAAACAAGCAGTTTGGAGACATCGATGACTTGGCATCAGTGGTTTGGACAAAATGTGGTAAAAGTTCTAGAACATACTTAATTAGTGTTTCGTCTGATCGTCTATTTTCATACCTCCACATCGGCAGCTGCCTTTTGTTGTAGGACATTAAAACAGACATTATGTTTTCATGTTTTCTGTCCATTCGTCCGTCTGTTCGTCCGTCTGTTCGTCCGTCTGTTCGTCCCATTCTTGTGAACGTGATGTCTCGAGAACTCTGGGAGGGAATTTCATTACATCAGGTACAAACATTCACTTGGACACAAGGATGGAGGATCAAAGATCAAGATCACTGTGACCTCATAAACCCCCTTTTTTGCCTTGTGAACGTATTATCCAAGAACACCAACAGAGAAATTAGATTTGGATGCAAGTTAATTGATTAGATTGCACAGGTCAAAGGTCACGGTGACCTCACATGAGTCTGGAAATAAAGTTAGTAGACTGAAAAGTCCCTGGATGGTGGAGGCATTTGACGGCACAGCGATAATTCTAGTTGATACTGCTAAAGATTTTTTTTGTTTTTCCATCACAGATATTGATTTGCTTGAAAAGGCTTTGAAAATAGGATTTAAGTGAATGTCAAGTAGATAAATGTGTTTAACATCTGTTTTGGCTTATTTGTATTTTATCCCTATAGACCTGAGACCAAACTGTGAGGAAACACGTGAAAGTTCTTTTAGTGGCTTCGTTCATTTCAGGAGAATAACCTGAAACCGTCCCCGCTGCTGTGTGTGTTCACTTCAGCCTTCAGACGTCGACTGACAGCTGGAATAAGGAAGTGCATATGTCTGCACACAGATCTCAGAATGTATTTTGAGA
This sequence comes from Hippoglossus stenolepis, assembly GCF_022539355.2. Classification (NCBI taxonomy): domain Eukaryota; kingdom Metazoa; phylum Chordata; class Actinopteri; order Pleuronectiformes; family Pleuronectidae; genus Hippoglossus; species Hippoglossus stenolepis. The sequence continues at coordinate 22,927,629 of NC_061487.1, read as the reverse complement.
AGTGGCGATGCGAGTCGAGGGCAATGAACCAAAGTATTGTTCGGAATAACCGACACTTTCTCCATATTGTTGTGAGTAAAATGAGATTCTTCAGCCAAGCATGAACGGGGGAGCTCACACAAAACGAGATTTAACACAGACGATTGCACTTTGAATGCTTGAGACTGACGAGCTCTCGGTCTGCTGTTGTGTTGAGGAGAATGAAAAGGATCCACTCAGAATTGGCAGCAGGTTAAAATGTGCTATATAAACTGCTCCTTCATCCAGAGAGGCTAAAGAACCGATGGTTGACTTCCTCTCACAGTAAAACAGTATCATTTTAATGCATAATGCATTGAAAGCTGAGCAGCTTGTTGGCTACAAGTGGAGATAACTGCAGGAGGAAGGACTAGCGTATAAATTCCACTGCAGAAATCACATGTTTGAAAATGAATTGGCATGTAACTTGTAATTTGTACGGAGTATTTTATGAGTGTTTTTTTTAAAGAAATAATAAACTTACTGGTTCCACTTTAAAAAATGTGACAGTAAACTTCTTATCTTTTGATTTTCCACATGAAAACCTCCTTTGGGTGATGTGAGAGAACTAAGCTGGTGGCTGGTGATGCCTGCCTGTGTGAAATGGACACAGCAGCTTCTTGTTGCTCCAGATCTGACCCACAAACCCTCTTGACATTCGCTGAAGTGGCGGACTCTGCTTGACCCGTTCACCTCTTCCCTCCTTCTCGCTTTGCCTTCTCTCTAAACACTGCTGCAGGGCGGTGACAGGGGGGCCCCTCTGCCCCTCCCCGCAGCTTGTCCGACACATGCATGCACACATTTAGAAAAATCATGTTTAAATGAATGGACGGTGAAGAGGCTCGCTCGTAGAAGAAGCAGTTTGCAGGCTGACGATTAGAACGACAAATAGAACAATAGGTTTGAAACCGGATGAAGTCGAGGTGAGATTCCTTTAGAGAGAACAGAAACAGAGGCCACATCAGGTCACGCACGTCTGACAGTTCTGAGGCTTTTCTCTCAAACGTGTTTCTTCCTCTACACTCTGTGATCTGATGTCCTTTGTTTGTGACTGCAGCTCTCAGCCGGTGCAGGCTGTGACTGATACGGCCCATGTGTGATGACTCCGTCTCCTGTTAGTGTCTCAGTGTCCCAGGAATGGGGAGGGGCACTGTTTATAAGTTAAACATCTTGTATTGTGTTACTTAGATTTATCCCCAGAAAAGTGGAATTGTAAACAGATCAAGTCACATCCCGGTACTTAAACGCAGAATGATGATCCACAATATATTCAGCATTTAATACGAAATGGGCCGAATGTTCAGTTTTAACTTCAAAGCCACTTGTGAGATGTCGAAAGCACTTTTCCAAACAAAGGCTGTGATCAAAATGAAACAATCACAAGAACAATGTTTCATGCTGAACAAAGCACAGCTGTGCAAAAAACTAAAACTGTTAACAAAACAAAAACCACAGGCGTATCTCGCTTGCACAATAAATCAATATGAAAATGTTTAAAATACATAACCTACATTAAAAACATACATGCAAACAGTGGCTTGACTTCCTCTGTTTCCACCTGACACTTTGCTGCATGTCTTCCCTCTCTCTCCCCATTTCACACCAAAAATATCTTCAAAACAGAGAATCCTCCTCCAGATCTGTGCAAAGAGCCCGACATGTAAATCAATGTAAAGAGAACATCTCATATCAACATGTTAATGACAAAATACAGAGAAGAAATAACCCTGTTACTTCCAAATCAGTGTATCTCTAAAAGTGTATAGAAAGAATGAGTGGGAATGTTTTGAGGGAGAGAGGGAGCAGGGTTTAGTGGAGAGGAGAGAAACTGCCATAATGCAACATCAAACTATATTTATTTATTGTCCCATCCTATATCTCTTTGGAAAATATATCATTATAACTCATAATGTTAATATATATAACCTCTTATATAGGCTGTTATCATATATCTTGTGTCGCGTTCTCAAGAATCCAGACTGATCCTCTGCTCTCGCTGTGTTTAAAAAACCCTGGGAATCGTCTGTGGAACAAATTGGCTCCATGACAGACAGGCAGGCTCCTATAATTATAAATTAGAGCTATTTGATTTTCATTATGATCACAAGCCTGAGGAAAAGATAAGAATTACAGGAGCGTGTGCTGCATCTCTGCGTCAGTTCGAGCATCAGCGTCCACACACACACACACACACACGCACACACACACGCACGCACACACGCACACACACACACACACACACACACGGGTTCTCCATGCCATCCCAGAGGGTTGCCATGGTAATTGTGCACAAAGTACACACCGATGCCTCCTGAGGAATAAGCTACAAACAAATGTTCAATCCCGGCGAAGGACGCTCGTGTTGTTCGCCAGTAGACACATTTCAGTCGTGATGTTTATTTCACAAGCTGTGATAACTTCTATTGACAGAGGAAGAAAGTGGGATTGTGAAACACTTGGTAACGATTAACGTCCTGTTAAATAAATACGAGTTCTGATGCCTGTGAGTGTACGTGTTCTCATTTACTGCTTAATCTGCATCTAATGCCATTTGGCTGCTGTTTCCTCAGCTCCAGCCAATGAGATCAATTCCGATTATCGTCTTTATTTTTAACTTTCACACTTTTCCTCTTTAAATGTGCGTCTTCTCTTTTTTCTTATTGAAACTATTGCCATTTGTTTTCATTTGGCTTTATGCAATCTTCCTTTATGTGTAATCTTTATGAATCACACCCGCCTGCACAGTGACTGAAGCAAACAACTGGCAGCTGCTGTTTATTAACTGGTTTTTATTTAACTGTTTTTCCAAAAGATTTTTGGAGATTTTGTTCCAACATGTTCATCTCATTAAGGCTCATTCCTGCCTCGCATTTTCTAATTTGATGTTATTTACGGTTAATGGCCTCAAACAATCTTGGTCTAATCGGATCTGAATCTCTGGAGACAATAATAAGACTATTTTACAATATGATTATTTGTGACCTGAAATTGCAGTTTATATTTTATGATACGTGTGATATTGAGCGTTTTAAAAGGACCAAGGGAATTATGGGAAAATCCAGTTTCTATTACATGAAAACACATCATCTGTCAATTATTCTGAATAATTCTTAGTAAATGCCTTTAACATACTATATATAAATATATATGAACCCAAATAAACTTATTAGAAACAAAAATGTACTGTTCAATCTTTTTGATCTCAGTTAAAACCCTAATCTGCTATGAAGGGTATCTTTTTAAAATTGTAAAACTAAAATCAAAGTTACAGAGACACACATGTAGAAAAACATACATTTTCTTTATTCTCTTGCCTATTTTTATTTATTTGTTTGGCATAAAAATGGATATAAGGTCTGTGGTGGAATCATTGATGGAGAAACCACTTTACAGCCGCGGCCACAAGTCTGAACCACTTCCCTGTCAACAGCTGTTGCATATGTGGAAATATGTAGAATATAGACTCAGGACATTCATGTTGAGTTGAGGTCGTGTGAGGATTGAATCTCGTACAGACCCCCAAAAAAAGACCAAAACACATTTTTATTGTATTTTTCAGCCGTTATTATAGGAAAGTGATCATAGAGAGAGAGAGAGAGAGAGGATATGACAAACAGCCAAGGGCCTGAGCCTGATTCAACTCAGGCTGCTGCAGTAAGGACTCAGCCCTGATGCATAGTATTCGCTCCACTAGGTGAGCTACTGAAGTCATGCTATCAACGGCAAAATGTGTGTGTGTGTGTGTGTGTGCGCTCAACTCATGTATTATAGGCTCATATATAAAGATGGACGACACATCTCCACTTTCTGCAGAGCTGCTACGTGAGGTTTCGGATAGGAGTACTGTATTCAGTCGGATAAGAGTATAACTGTATACTCTGTCCTTGTTAAAAGTTTTAGTTTTTGAAATATACATATATATACACACATTCTACAGATAAACATTGTAACTGTGGTGAACTTTGGTTTATTTTGCTCTGCACGTGGAGAAAATAGGCGAGAAGCCGTCTCACAGAGCCGTGCGGCCCACATGACTGATGCCTGCCTGAGACGCGTGGCTCACACGGGCGCTCTGATCTGATAACATGGACGCCGAGAGGAAAAGAAAGCTGTGCTGTGATGCACATGCGCCGCCCACACGTCCGGTGCATCATCATAGCAGGAAAAATCAATATAAAACCCTGAACAAGCACTTTAATCATACCACCTAAATCATGCATCATACATTCATGTGATAAAAACGTCCTAAAATGACGGCGATTTGACGTGTCCATTTCCCATCCACTAACATGGAGGAGGCAGGGTTTATGATTGCAGCCAGCCACCAGGAGGCGATCAAGACGATTTGGCCTCACTTATGGAGAGCTGTCATGTCGTCCATCTCTAGGTCTTTGGCTGAACTTCCTCGTTGAACAGAGGTCAGATACTGACGACCTTTATTAAAGTTATTGTGGTTTCACAGAAGAAACGCAGCAGAGTTCAGATGGACTCAGTTCACGACTTGCATGTCATCCTGGCCTGAGGCTCACTGACCTGTTCCTCCTCACAGAGGTCATGAGTTTCCAAGTATTTCCTGTTCTTCTGACGTGCCGTGACCCCGTCTTGTGTTTGTCTCCTCCTCTCCCTCACATGGTCGCTTTAAGTCAAACTCGAGGTAAAGCTGCTCGACCAATAGACCATTTGTTCTGAGACACCAGTGCATTCCCTAAAGTTAGTAATCCTATTTCGCTGGTTGCACTCTCGACATCACCATAAATTATGTAAGGAAACTGAAATAAGTTCAGACGCCGCCCGTGTGAGCGCTCGAAGCTGCCGCGTGGTCGTAGTGATTGATCACCGCTGCGTTTGTGTTGGTGCTCATCCAGAGCGGCGTGTGTGTCCAGGGCCCCGGTGTTGACGGTGTGTCATTAAGATGGAACGCCTGGCTACTCGAACAAACCTCTGACTGCTGCTCGAGTGTAAATCCACATTTTCGTTTACAGCGCTCCGTCTTTCATCATGTTGTCGAAAAGGGAAAACTCTGAGGAAAAATGTAGCTCTTTGATCACACATATTACATTTTACAGCCATTACACATATTACATTTTACAGCCATTACTCTTGAAATTATATCGGTTCATCATGGGATCAAATTTGTCAGTGTGATCAGGAGGCCTGAGTGGAAAGAGTCTGAATAGAGTCGTGTCTCTTTGTGCTGCTCGTGAGGCTGCAGGGCCGTTTGGCTCAGGTCGGCCACACTGCAGCACTTTCTCAGGGTAACGTTTCACTCTCAGTAACCTCAGATGTCCGTGCAGGCCCGTGGGCACGCAGGGATTCATGCAGGCAGGCAGAGATGCAGATAGTTTGGTGGATCATGGGAGGAGAGAATAAACTTGTGGCTATGATTTATTATTCTCAGACACGACCGCGAGACCACATTTTACTCGGGGAGAAACGAAAACCAGATTTACATGTATTCAGCTGAACCGAGGAACATGTGGGATATGAGGGGATATTTTTACCTCCACCGAGGAGGTTGTGTTTTCGGGAAGGTTGTGTTTCCTGTTTGTTTGTCTTTCTGCCTTCAGGAGGATTGTGGAAAAGCTAAGGATTTCCATGAAAGATGTGATGTGGGCCAACAGAGAAGCCATTAAATGTAGGGGTTGATCCAGGATTTGTTTTTGAGTAAGGTTGTGTTCCAGGAATATTCATGGGTCTTGATTTAAATAAACCGGCATATTATGGGAACTGACATCTGTGTCTGTGTGTGATTTGTTGCAGCTTGATTAAATTCAATGGGGCCTTCTAATCCACTACTGTCTTCCAGTTGCATGTTTTGCTGTTTGGACCGATCAATGTGCAGATATGATTGTGATACAAATAACAAATGTGTGGCTCTGATTTTATTGAATTTGTTATTAATTCTGATTAATAGTCAAATCTAAATATCTGTACAATAGTAGAACATAGTTTAATAAAAAAAGTTTACTATCAAGTGAGACAAAGAAAAGCACAGTTTTAAGTTTTAACATTCGATAAGTTGAGTCAGTCTGAGCAGGAATTCAGTTTTTGTAAATCAATTCTGCCCTCAGCTCTCTCAGACTCTACATTAGACGTTTGCCCTCGGGGTCTGCGAAGTATTTGCTCCATAAACAAAAGCAGTGATTGTGCTTTGTTTTCTGAGAAACTGAAAAAAAACGTTTTTCAACACTCATAGAATATTAAAAGTTTCTTGTCAACAGAAAATGAAATGAATGACTTGTTGACGTTGCGTTCGGCTTCAGCAGAGGGTAGAAATAAACGCAGGGTCGCTCCTTGTGTAATTTATTTCCTCTGCCTGTAGCCTTATATTTGACTCGCCCACTTTCGTCCTATGCTTTCCTCCTTCTCCCTCTAATTATTTCCAGTCGTCCGTCTGAGCAGCAGAACCAGACGGTTGGATGTGAAGTGGAGCACCTGCCCCCGACAGTGTAGCTTTGCCCTCCTGACAGAAACTCAATGAGTGGAAGGTTGTGGACGCGCTTGGCAGCTTCGGAGGCCGCCGGCTCTGGTTTTGTCGACCTCGCGTCATCTCCTCCACATAAAAGTGGCCGCCTTGTCGCCTGGTGTCTGGAACAGACAGTGGCCCCTGGCCTGTGGTTAAGTGTGAGCTCACATAGGACAGATTGTGGCCTCGTCTGTTGCCGTCAACCTGCCGCTGCAGACACTGACTCACGTTGAGCACGAACGTCCTGCTCTGCTCATTGTAGCTCATCTAACGTATGAAACACACGTGATCTGAACGTCTTCGCGTGCTTTAAATAGCCGCCTTTGACTATGATTATCAGGCAGTTGGACTATTTGATCTTGTGACATTTACTCATGTCCGTATTGGTCAGAAATAGCATCACTGGGATGCCTGGGAAGTGCTGTGCTGAGGGCTATAATTTCCCTGTCAGATCTCTGCGTACTGTCATCTCCGACAGCACTAATTTGTCCTCATGCCAGATCTGTGGTGAGCAGTCCTGACCCTGCCTCACGAGCAGGGAGCCTGTGTACAGTCATGTGTCTTTTTCATGTCTCGCTGTGGCATCATGTTTGAAAGATGTGTTTTTAATGGCAGTAAGTAGAGCACATACTTCCGCCAAGCCCAACAGTCCCCAAAGGTTTAATTAAGATGCACCAAATTGCACATATGTATAGATATCAGTTGCCTAAACATTTCTTTTTAATCAAGAAACATGAATTATTCCCTTGGAAATCAAAAAAATCCACTTCCTCACCAGATCCACATCAGAAATTAATGTTTGTTTTTTTTTTATCCCAGATCCATTTTGCAGTCTTCCACCAAGTTTCATGTTAACTCGTCCAGTAGTTGTCTTGTAATCTTGCTAACAAAGAAACGGTCAGGCGTAATGTGTTGTGGTAGAGTTGCTGCTCACAAATCTCTCTCCAAACATCCTGTGCTTTTCTTCCTCTCTTTTAGCAGCTGATTTAATTTAAGGACTGGTTCTAAGTGCCTTGTTTTTCTTCCTGTGTTTGACAGACTGTCACAGACGAGCCGGGGAGCCCACTGCCTCTGTCACAGACCACATCTGAGCCGGTGAGAAATTACAGCATGTCTTTTTTTTACCCTTTCAACCCATGAGTTACTGTTTGTTTCCATAAAGGGATTCTCTCAGGTGATGTTGGAATGTCGTTTCCTTTGGGTCGCTCAGCTTTTAACCGATATGTAAAAATTCTTCATTAAAATGTCTAAAACTGACGAAGACATTATCCAAAATGTTTCCAACAATGTTCGAACTCAGAGAAATTCAGTTTTATTCTCCTATATAAATATTTATTCTATTCATACCGTCTTTATCCATGGATTTACCAGTCAGCCTGTTAGCTTGGTGTCTGTGTTTTTCCTTCCACTGTTTGTAATAGACACTTGAAATAGAGGATTATTGATTTTTGATTATTGATAATTACTATTAATTGTTGTTTTGCTCTGTGGCAGATTTTCATCGGCATTAGTGGTGAAGACAACAATTCCCATGATCACATTTTGCTTCACGACTGCATCAAACTAGACTTTTTGCTATTGATTTGATTGACAGACACCCCCGTGGCTGAAGTTACATCTCGTGCAAAGTTTTGAGAAAAAGGAAAGACCGAAGGAAATTCAGGAAATGAGGATGTATTAAGGAACGGGTGAATAGTCGTCAGCAGTAGAAGGTGTTTCTCAGTTGACTCTGGAGTTTTGTAGGATAAAAGACAATAGGCATTCCAGGGAGCGAGCTCCTGGGACTGAAATACACATGGTTCAGGGCTGACGGGCTCACTCTGGTGTGGGTGTGCTTCCTGTCAGCATACCTCCAAACCTTGGGGTGGGTGGCTACAGGAAATAGCCCCTCTCACTGACACACACACACACACGCCTTCAATTCCAGTCTCAGGGACATAACCCGCCTGACCTCTAGTGGTGCTTGCACCAGTAATTGGTTAGAGGCATGAATTATTTTGGGCTGCAGACACACACATGCAGCAGGGTGTGGTCATTGAGGTCATTTGGTGTCAGCATGAATAATGAGCGCCAGCAGTCATTTGTCTATTTCATTATGTATGAACCTGAAAGAGTCATCTTGCTGTCATTGCTGTGGAAGTTGTGTCTTTACTTTTCAGACATACAGCACCTATGATTGGTCATGACAAAGTATTTTTGTTTGCACATTACACATGACTATGACTATTTCAACAATAAACTACTAAATAAAGATAGATTTGTTATTTGTTAGCAGCGGCTGAAAAAAGGCTGCACCCCTCTGAGTCCACATTTAAACCCACAAGATCCATATTTGCACAAAATTGAGCACACTCATCGATATCAACCCCCTAAGTAGAAAAACCATCCAGTAGTGTTTGTTTAATCCTGCTAAACAACAGACAAACAAAACGCAGATGTAATTAAGACCAAACTTACAGTGAAAATGAACACCAGTGTAAATAAAACCACCTAAAATTACAGAAAACACCCTTGAGGAAATTTATTTGACGTCTACTTTGATTTCTTTAGTTTGGTCCATGTCCCATCTGCTAACTTTGAGGTGGCAGGATTTATGTCATACTGCAGCCAGCCACCAGGGGGTGATAAGAGACGCTTTGGCTTCATTGTGGAGCTATCATGTCGTCCATCTGTTATTTACAGTCTGTGATGTCAACATGCTTGTGGTGTGTGTGAGAGGTTGTGGAGTGTTGTGGCGCACACCACAGAACAAATTGTATGTTTTGTTATAAATGACCTTTAAGCAAATGAAAAACACATTGTTCTGTTAGACTGCTTGTATACGGAGTAAATGTTTTATATTGTGCACTTACTTCAGCCAGCTCGAAGCTATGTTGTGCTTGCAGTCGACACACTTCAGCAACAGAAAGCTACAGGAGGTGTTTTCATTCACGTAGTCGTCATTTATGTGTTAACTTCACACAGATCTGACCTTTAACCTTTAGCCGACAGCCTCAGGTTAGAAAACACAAATACGTAAATGAGTATGATAGTCACAGAGCGTGAGGATCAACAGTGGATGTATCGCCTGGTGTGTGTCTCTACTCTACAGGCAGCGAAATTCTGTCTGTGTCTCTCACTTATGTGATTTAATGTCAAGTAACAAAGAAACCATTGACAATCTGTATTGAAGGGAAACTGTAAATAGTGAATAAAATGGAAAATGATAAATAAACTGTGGCAAACATTATATTAGCTTGGAAACAACAGACAAAATATTAATACCCAATACAATCCAATACAACAACTACACAAAATACATCACGTCAGGTTACAACTCAATATTTGTAATTTCCTCCCGTTACGTAAAATAGTCAAATGTTCGTGTTCATCATATTTATCTATTATTATTATTGATGCTTTTTATTTTAGTTTATACCGACTTAGGAAACTTGTCTTGTGTGTGATCTGAATGACAATTACATGAATCTTTAATCTTGACATCCAAATAACTGAAGTGTGAGGAATTGGTTTCATGGCCTTGCTGCACAGGTGCCTCTGTTTTTTTTTTTGTAATGCATATTCACACAATGAAAAGTTACAGAGTGGAATTGATTGCTGCGATCCCGAGGCTGAGGGATGTAACTTTGATAAGGACACACTCCGGATCATGACTTTCCATGTAAAACCAAAGCCAGCCAGCACAGAGGGTGAGAGGCGGCTGCTGGGTCCAGGTGGTTCACAGCCCCCCCCCGTCAGCTGTGAGCAGCAGCAACGCCTCAGACGACCCCTTCCTCTGAAAACACTGTTTCTCTACTCAGGTCAAACACTGATTTATAATCCCGTCCGTGGTCACTGGTGATGCTGGTGGACTGTGCGGTGGGGCAGTGACCTCTGGCAGGCGGCTGTGGGTTCTGCCTTCAGTCGGCGTGACATCTGTCCACATGTAGTTTTTTTTCTTTAAAAAACAACCTGCGGCACAGATGCAGAAATGTTTTAAGTCATCTCTGAGTGAGACATCATTCATCCGCTCTGGACAGACAGCTGCGACTGTCCAATGTTATTCTTTTCTATTTTCTGTTCAGTGGCAGCAGCATCTGGGCCCTCAGTTAGCTTCGGGGTAATAAAGGAGGTGGTCCGTGGAGACTGGTTGGTCTTTACAGGCCCTTTTCTGTCTGGTCGGGGAAAAAAGGGAAATTAATAGCCCAAGGTTGTCATCGTAAATCCCTGTGAAGCAGGCAAGATACTTAACTCCGGGAGAAGCTCTTATTTGTCATGCTCATTCACTTTGCTTTTTAAATTCTGCTCGCCGCTTCCTCCTTTTCAGAAGCGTCCAACGAGGGCAGGAGTTAATGGTCAGATTTTTACATTCAAGCTGAAGTCCATCACACTGCTGGTTTTTAAATTGGCTCACTTTCTCAAGCTGTGTAGTAAAGTAAGAGAATCCCTTTTTTAATCATCTTCTGCCAATTCAGTACAATACTGAAACTATCGGCCTGTTACGGTTCGCTGGCTGGAATCTATAGTGAACATCTTATTCAGGATGTAATTTACATTTGTTTAAGTGTGTGCACATGTGATTATACTGGTGTGATAGTGTCTCTTTGTATAGCTCAGTCTTTTGCATCTGATTTCAGCTCAGGTTTCATTTTGTGTTTCGGATTTGTTTACAGCACAGATTAAATATCGCAGAGGCCCAACAGTCCCCTTATGAAACCACATTTAAATTCTGGCCCTTTATCAAGATCTACACTCGTAAATATCAGTCCCATGAATTTCGCCTTTTCATCAATATCCATGAATGTTTCTTTGAGAAATCAGGGAAATTAAAAAGCGCAGGAGTGTGGATAAGTACAAGATCTAGTTAGAGGCTGAAGTACAGAGAGATGTTTTAAGTTCTCTTTTAAAGACGTTAACTGAACTAGCTCCTCTGATACCTAGAGGCTGATGATGCTGATCAGTACCTGATTGATCAGATCGTCAAGGTGCACAGTGTCAGGGGAGAACATCCTCACATCCTGTTTCAGCTTCATCACTCTCACTACCTCTGCCTCAGTCGTCCAGTCTCTAAATCTTCACATCATTGCAGTTCATCAACTCGCTCTTCAGTTGATAAGATTATGGCGTCAGTCTCCAAACAGCCACCGTACAGGTGTGAAAGTTCATAACGGCCGCCCTCTATTACTTTTAATCACAAATACAAAAGATTATTCATATTAAATAGTTGAATTTGTTCTTTTAGTGAGTAAGGACGTCCTCTGACTCTCAGGTGTAACGTTATGAGCTGAGATGAGACCTGGTTCAGGCAGTGTTGCTCAGTGTGGAAACAGCAGGAGAGGGAGAAGGGGAGAAAGGGAGGCTGGAGGAGGCGGAGGTGGAAGGAACAGGGGAAAGGGCAGCGTACTTTACACTCCTGCTCTTTCTGTAAAGACATCAAGGCTTTGCCCCACTGGGCTTCGCAGCACGACTCCCCTGCCTCTGTGTTTGATGGCCGTGTTAGCAGAGCAACACTGTTGTTCTGCAGGGTCAAAGAGGTTCCTGGCTTTTAATCGAACAACCAGCGATGTGGTTAAATGTGGCTTATATAAAGGTTATGGTTCTTATGTTGTTAAATACATGGGTACATGTCGACAGCCCAAAGCTGCAGATGCTGTAGATGACTTTTACTTTGAGGCCCTTTCAAGCAGCACATGTTTGGGTCTGTCATGGGTCAGTGTCAGAGTTGTTACTGTGATTTTAAATGACTTGTCAAAGGTAATTATTGGATGTGTGTTGAGCCACTGAACACTTTGACCTGTAGGTGCTCATACATATTGAACATGTGGACCTGGAATGGATAAGGTTGAATATTTACTCTGCTGGAATTGTACATTTGCATTTTTTGGGGGCTTTGTACAAGTGATGAATCTTAATTTTAACAATGCACAGTCTTAAACTATCTTAATTATTTTATCATATCCATAAAGTAAACTTCATATTGTTTTCTACTAGCCTACTTGTCCTGAATAGTTACCTAAAGTTTGAAATCTAAGTTATGTTCATTTGACGTCCGTTTGATGCAACTTGATGCAAGTTTGTAATGTAATCTAAAACTACAAAAAAGACCAACATGGAACTGATAACTACTTTACTTCTTCAATTTATCTTCACGAGAAAGTATGAGTAATTCTTTTATATTCTTTTGTACTTGACAAAGGTCTTCATTAAATGCAACTTGTTAAAACCTGTAGAAACTTTGGGGAAGTTTGATTGGAAGCATTCAAATCAAGCTGAAGTTCTACTAAACAATATTTACACTGTGCATCACATTCTCTAAAGCTTTACCTGAACTTTTACACTTGCGATAAAGTAAATCTGCAGCACTGGTGGCGATGAAAAGGCTTCATTCACTCTCTGTTGAATCCGCTGAGCCGAAAGCGGCGCCTCCTCCAAACTCCTTCCTCTCGAACCTTTTCTCTCACAGCTTGTGTGCCAGTTGTTCAACATGTAGGCTCCGTCCCCTGCGAGGACCTGAATAGCATATAAAAAACCCCGGAGTCACCGATGAGTGACGTTTCAGTGGCTGCAGGAGAGAACTCTTAACAATACCTACCAGCATTCCCCCCCCGCTCCTGCTATCTTTCTCTGTGTCTGCAGAGACCGGAGATTAATATTCATGCTGCCTGTGTCACCGGGCCTCCTGCACACTGCCTGTTACTGCTAATACTGTGAGGGCTGCTGAACATGACCTAATGGCTCTGCTGTCTCGTACATGACAGTGTGATTAAACACATTCATGTTCCAGCCACTAACTTCCCAGTCAAACACATTGCATAACCAAAAGCAGTGCAGGAGGCATGTGTTGAATTTTGAAGTTGCCAACATAGTAGCATGACTCCTGCTCCTCTGAGGCTGAGCTGAAACCGACCATCAGAGACCAGCAACCTTGTAATCAAAGCTTGCACTCAGACTAATGGGGGGGGGGCAGGCACCGTACAAATCCCCGCGGAGAAGGAGGATGTCACTGCCCTCGAATCATCCCACAAATTGCTATAACGTTGCCAGATCAGCGCTCCGGTGCTAACGTAATTATGCCCACATTTTCTGGGAGCTTTGATAGTAATAGCGCCGCGAGCTGAGGGGAGAGCACCATGGCAACCTTAGATTCTGTCGTGGCAGCCGTGTCGATTTGCACCAGACGGAGGGACACTTTTTTAAAAATGGGCTTATCTTAATATTCTGAAACATCACAGGGCTGCAGGAGAAAGACGTAACTTTGTACTCTAGATACTGTGGCTATTGTATAAAGGAGACTAGAATAAGATAACGGGATTTCAGTGATGAGGGTCAAATTGATGTTGCAGGAACAGGAGCACAGATCATTGTTTCCTTGCAGTGGGCGCCATCTAGTGATCCCTGAGCGATAGCATGTATGGATTTTTCTCAGTATAACCAGTGGCCTGCATGATGCACTGCTTTTTAATGGTATACACCTAATTTGCATGATTTCTGTATGCTTCTGATTACATAAGCATTTGCACTGCACTATCATATAGGCGTGTGTGATTGGAAACATAAACCAGTTTGCAGGATTTCATAAAAAAACTCATGCCTCATGAAAACATGAAAAATGAGATTTAAGACGCCCTCCGACCCTCGAGGCTCTTTTATTGCTTTTTGTTTTCGAAGTATCTCGTGATGCACTCGCCACCGAACGTCTAACTTCATTAAACAACACCTAGATGAGGTCGCCCCACTGAATAGAGAGGCTCGGAGGTCTGTCGGGGGTTCTGTGGTAAAGATGTAACCCACAAAATCAATAGTGTTCAAAGAGAAATTTTCTAACTGTATCTTAGGTGGGAGAGATGGAGAAATGAAGAGGGGGTGGGGTGTACTGGGAGGGCTGGAGAGATAGAGAGGGAGAGGGAGGGAAGGTGGATAATTGGAAAGAGCCGAGTCAGCAGTTCACATGGTGTTGAAACAAGCTGTGGCCATTTATCCACATCACCTGAGAGGTGCGGGACCAGTGTCGCTGACTCAAAATCAATTTTCTGAAATTACTTCAAGAGCAAATTATCTGTCATTCATGACCCCGCTGTCACCAGCCCTGTGTTCCCGTCGACACCACTAGAGGTCAGTGTGACCCTGGCGTGCGAGTGCAGGGAGGCAGTGAAGATGTCATGTCGTGCTGGGATGCCTCGGAGGGAGGGGGTAGTCTGCAGCATGCTCTGTGGTCATGTCTGCAGAGTGACTGCCTGGTGCAAAGCTCTGGTTGTTTTCTGCTTCAAACAAAATCTCTTTCCTCTGTTTCCTCGGCTCTCGCTCTGTTTTCTTTATCTCCTCCTTCCCCTGCGTTTCAACCTGGGGATGGGTTCAACCTGTTTACCCATTTGCATAAGCTGGCTCCAGAAATCTGTGCTTACCCCTGTGTGTTGCTCAGTGTGAGTGAGTTGGCTGTTCAGAGGGAATAGCTAATGACTCCATTGCCCTCATTGACGCATGTCAGTCTATTTCAGGCTCGGCGACTAACACTCTCATACATGGCCAAGAGAGAGCTGAGGATCTACGTGCTGGATCAGCCGTGCGATGTCAGCCCGCCACTCGGTTAGTCAAGAGAGTGGTTTTCAGCACTTTATCCTCCTGCCTCCGGAACCATCGCTGGAGTGACTGTTCCAGCCTCGTCACGCTGCTGACAGCACTCCACCGACGGAGGAGACCTTCTGGGATGTCAGACATGTGATTTGACCTGATGCCGTAGCGGTGGCATTTCCTGACCCGGCCATGCCCCTCCACCTCCCTGCCCATAACAGGAGCCCCACTTCAGACCTGTCTCCTTATTGATCCCGATTTGACTGGTGTCCACCCCCCTCCCCTTCTTCATTACCCACCATCAGCCTCCATCCGAGAGTCACGCACCATAGAACCCTGCTCTCAGGATGAGAGTGCAGGGAATGAAGTTCAGAAGGGGGGGCGGCGGGTTTGAGGGTCAAGCCATACAAGGGGTGAGAACGAGCGAGGAAGAGTAGAGATGAAGAGGCAGAAATTGCGAGACAGCGATTGGGCAGCTGGGCAGAGACGGACGGCATTAACTGGACTGAACGTTTGAATGCAGGGGCAGGAAGGGCACTGCCAGCCGTGGAGGCTTGTGGCCGGCTTTCACATGACTCGCTGGGACGCAGGAGAGTAATAGAATCCCGACGTGATGTGCCGGGATGCTTGGGAGGAGGGATTAAATTTAGACACAGCCGCAGGCAGGCAGGCAGCTCTGCAGGGCTGGGTGGGCTGGGGGTGGGTGGGTGGTTTGCAGCTCTGGGGGCCTTCTCTGGCCTGGTCCGCTTTACCCTTCTGAAAAGACTCATGGAGGGTCACCGCTGTAATCACAATATGAATCACCTCCTTTCCATACCTTAGCAGACTTAATGGCCAAATGGCGAGACGTATCGCATTGCAATGTGACGGCAGTGGGGAAACGGGGGGGGCGGGAGAGATAAGTCAGCCACACTTTATTTGCAGGCTCTGTTCAGGGGAAAGTCTGTTGGCCTGTGCAGCTAGAAATACTCTTTTAAAGGCAGTAGTGCATCGGCTGATGTTCCACGATAGGTTTCACATGAAAGATATACAGATGTTTCTCTGTCTGAAGTCATTCAGGGAGTTAAGTCAGATTAAAGTCGCAGCTAAACATGCAGCTGGATGTGACATCTCTCAATGTCAGTGGTTTCAACCTTAAACACATCACACGCGTCTCCTTCAGAATTGAGTCCTTTCTGCTTGTTAATACCTCCTAAAGCAGATGAATATCAAGAGAGGACATGACTCCAAGTTCATGTGTTCATTTCCCTTCACAGAGCCATTCGGTTGGTTGACAGTTAAAGTTGTTATGTTGTTAGGGTTGGTTCTAATGTACAAAGTTATGAATGTATTGTTTTTAATTTTTTACTTTCACAGTAATTTATTTGCTAATTTGGAGTGACATTTCATAATAAAAGACCTAATTCAAAATAAAAGCTCTTAAACATATCACACATCTCTCCTTCTGTGGCAATTTCAAAATAAAATACCCTGCTCATAAATGTCACGTGTAAGATTTCATATTTTTCTTCATGTTTGACTTTATTCAATTTGTTAATTTATTAGGGAGGTTGAAACTTCTTTTGTGCAGGAGTCCGAGCTCGTACCTTAATGATGCGGTGAACGCTATCAGAGAACTCCTAATCAGCTCCGAGAGGTTTGAGTCTCATCAGTTTGTGATCGTTTATCTTCTCGATGCAGCTTCACAGAAGATCACAGGATGCAATATTATTTCCCTCTGTGATCGTTCTTATCACATAAAACTGACGTCTTAACAATCAAACATATTATTTCCAGCAATTTACTGTGGGAAAACAAACGATTCCTCAATTCATAGAACATGTGAGCACGGTGCTGTCACGTCCTCTGAGATCTCTATCTGTGTGTTCATGCTCCTAATAAGTCGAAACGCGTTCCACTTGTGGTCAATCATGCACCTGGTATTTTTTTCCCATTGGCAGGCTGTGATGCTTGTTGTTTATAATTGCTGGTTTATGTTATAGCTATATTATCTCATACGCGAGCTGCAGCCCTGAATAACAAACACCGCCCATCTGTGCTCTTTGTCTCACAAACTACGGCACCGGTGATTTAGCCGTTCCGAGCGAGTAGCACCGGGACATTAAAAGAAATTCAGTGTTAAACCAAATGTTCCCCGCGGTTCTTTTTGTTCACAGGGCCGAGGATACAGATGTTGAAATGTTGAAATGGCTGCGAGTGGAGATGAAACACGGTGCGTCCTGTGTGAGCGACTGCGGCGTCAACAGCATGATTTATTTCTCCTCCCACGATTCCTATTCGTCTTTGGCAGGCGGAGTATTTGTCTCCTTGGCCTGGATCTAAACTTGAAATCTCTCTGATGGTCCCGAACAATAGCTGAGCTCGGATCCACGGAACCATTCGTTTTTTACTGCTGGCAGGTTCTCGCTGGCACCGAGCGAGTGTGGTTTGGCTTTGAGAAATAACGGTTGAAATAAAAAAGGGAGAGAGTGAAGCTGGATTCTGTCTATGTTCCGGTTGTAATACACGGCCACGATTGTTTTGTTTGTGTAATGTTCTGTAATCCAGCTTTGTGATGAGCAGATGATGCGAACACTCGGCGCTTTCTGCTTCATTACATTTGGATTTCAGTATCCGGGTGGGCTGAACTATAAGGAACACTTTTTTTTTTTTTGGCAAAGGGTTGATAGGAAAACAAATGTGTTGCATTACCGCTAATCTGCAATATGTTCTCTCACCTGCTGTTTGCTGTATTTTCTCATTTCTCCTGCAGAAAGACTTTAAAAGATATTTTCCTGTTCTCAAATGTGGTCACCTCCGTCTTCTGCTGTGACACATTCAGACAAAACTAAATAATGCAGTGAGAGAAGATAAGAAATTACAGATTAGTATCTTAAAGTTTGATTTCAATAGACCAGCAGTATTTAGTGACAGCTGCCTGGTGATTAAAACCCTGAGTCGGTGCAGGATCCGAGTAATTTAGATTTAGAGAGAACATGGAACATTTTCTTTGACTCTAAGACTCTGAACCCGGCAACGCTTCTGTTGTGAAATGTAAAAAACAATGTTTTCACCCCCCATGCTAATGTTCTTTAGAGCAAATTACACAGATAAAGCATAAACAAGTTACAATCACTGGCAGCACATTACGTCTACTTTCGAGCAGAATCCTGTCAATTATTTAATGTTACTTCAGCCTCCATCAGTTTTCTGTCAGAAGATGAAATTATGCTTTTTGCTTTTCAGCATCTTTCTCTACATTTCAGTGATGAATCTTTTATGTGTCTGTTTTCGACAATGAGCTGAAATATCCTTTTCAGCAGTCGCTCCCTAACCTGGATTTGAAGCTCGTACACGCTGCAGGCTGTCTGCTGGGTCTATTAGCACTAATCGTCCCTATGTACATAATGGGTTTGGATGATAAGACAGGAGCATCACTGCGATATCTGTAAGATGGAGACGTCGTTTTTAATGTTTTTATCAGAGTGAATATAAAACTCAGATTCCTGGGTCTCCTAACAAACCCAGTTGCCCTCGTGCAGATCGGAGAGACGAGTCTGACTCGTGGGCAGCAGCCGCAGAACCTGTTGATTACATAGCTCATCATCATCAGCTGCCATGTTTCTGCTTTTGTCCCTTCCATCACAGAGTAAGACCGGCTAATTCCTCCAGTAACTCATTGTCTAGACGGACTCATCCAGACGCTGCTCTCCGGCCTTTGCAGCACTCGAGCCACAGGTGTCATTGATGTTTTTTTTAGACGTCACCAGCGACCTCAGTGGTCACACACTCTGGTCATTGCCTGGGTGGTCAGCGATGACCCATCAGGCTGGGCAATAAAGCAATATCAATTATTATTGCAATGTAATTTTCATCAATAGCAATATAACAAAGGTTCAATATATATCGACATAGTGTTTATGCACAGTGAGGAGCTATAACACATGATTGATCCATCTCAGGATCCTAGAATGTTTTTGCTGTTTGTCATTCTCTGCCTATAGAGAAGAAACCGCAGCTTTCACCCACAGTAAAAATCTGTCTGTAAACGTACTTAATAATAATGTGACATTTATATAATTATAATAATTACTCATATTAAAATTTAAGTTTAACTGAGTGATACGATTTGCAATGACAGATTATAGAATCAGAATCAATAGTTATTTCTTCTTGGGCGAAATTGAGTTTTATTTTGAGTCGCTCCAGGCAAGAATAGAAATATAGACACAGACCGAGACAATAACAATAAGTAGAAATATTAAATATAGGAGTGTAAAGAGTATACAATTTAGAGTTTGTAAAAATGTGTATTATAATACAAGAAGCAGGACAGAATATGTAGAATCGCAGTTTACACAATAATACAGTATATACTACAACGGATGATGACTAATAATAAATCAAGGTGTAATGTGCTGATGTAAAATATATCAATGTAAAAGAGATGAAAACCAACCTGCACCTGATGCTGACCTTTTAGGTAGTGGCAGGTTTGGAGAGCAAGCTGAGAAATACGAAGGTCAATGACAAGCGAACAAATGCGCCCGACTGAAACATCATTCACCGAAGGTTTGGCCTTTCGCAAACGATTTTCGACATCTCACTGTAACCTCTGCTGTTTTGGACGAATCACTTTGTTCCATTACGACGACGACTGATCGACAACTGGAAGTAACCTGCAGCGTCGATTTGAATCTCCTACTATCTGGTGTTTTTACAGAGGGATGAAGCTCTTGCGTGCGAACCTCCCGCTTATTTCCCCCCCAGTTTGGAAATAATCTCTCCCCGTGTGTCAGCGCCAGACAGTGAATAAATATGCATTAAAGCCAAGCGCTCAGGTGCAGAGGAAGAGACCTGGTATTGCAGCGGAGAGAGAGCGGCGGCGTTGAGGAATTGGGCCGTGAGCGATGAAGGATGGTGCCGCTCCTGACACTTTGAGTCAGCCTTTATTCACTGTGCACCTTCTGTCATCGCGCGGTCGCCACTCCTTTCATCTCTGTCACTCGCACGGCGCCATAACTGGGTTAGTGACACCCACGACAAATAGGGACCATCCCTCCTTCACGGCACACGCATGATCCGTGCTCCCCTTTCCATTCAAACGCCTGCCGTCTGGGGCGTTTTTATGACACTGTGATTTGTGCTCTGGGGGTGTTCGCTGACTTTTCCGAGGACCCTCTAATAGGACGCTCCTGGCCAAACTCGAGACTTTCTGAGAACACGTCTCGTTCTCCGTAAATCAAATTTGCGTTCGTTGCATTTTCGTCTTCTTAATACCGCCAACAGTTTATTTATTCACGAGGCTTTTCTTTTACTATCACCCAGGAGAAATTGCAGGAGCCGGGATGATGAAGGTGACACTTAAGATGGAACGCTTTAAGATGGAACCGCTCCCACACACACACACAGACACATACCCATACATGCACATCTGGAGAAAGAATGGTCAACCCCCAGTCACAGATATATGATACAGCCCCGCAGAGGACAGTGTGTGTGTGGATCCCCCTCATGGGCTCGTGTGGAGCTCAGAGACATTTTGGTCACCAGGACACCTAAAGGACAAACAGTGGCCAGGTGCCAGGGAGACAGCGAGGCGTCCAATTCATCACTACCCCCCTCCGCTCAGTGACAGACTGGAATGACACTCACACACACACACACTGTGGCAGCACCCTCTCTCCATCCTGGGATTCTCCATCTCCGT
Source organism: Hippoglossus stenolepis (assembly GCF_022539355.2). Classification (NCBI taxonomy): domain Eukaryota; kingdom Metazoa; phylum Chordata; class Actinopteri; order Pleuronectiformes; family Pleuronectidae; genus Hippoglossus; species Hippoglossus stenolepis. The sequence goes on along the minus strand of NC_061487.1, from coordinate 22,906,909 downwards.
CTCTCATTACAGGGAACCGCTTGGAACAGACCAACATGGCGATATCGTAATTAGTGGGGCACATTAAAATTGGAGCCATGAAGCGTGTCATTAAAAATCCTCTGCTGCGAGCCACCTCCGTCTTTCCTGACCCCCCCAAATAAAACTAAAAAAAGTGCCTACTGACTCGCTACGGATTTATCATTTCATCGCCCTAATCTGTTTGGCCTGCTTTCTCTCCGTCTCTCCTGTCCTCATCTCGCACGGAGATGGATGGGCGGCAGGACTGACTCGGGGCCCATCATTCACTCTGTCAATCGTCAGGGGTTGATCAAAGCGAGCAGCAGAGGTCCTGTTCCATCTGCGGCCGTGATTTAGCTGTGAGAGCGAGCGGATCCAGACATCTCTGTTCCTTCCCTGAGTCTTGTCAGTGCGCTGGTAAATAAGAACCACAAGAGATGGAGGGCGTGAAGAAAGAGGGGTTTGAAATGTGTCGGTTCTGTGGAGTTTGTTCTTCTCCTGTTACTCGTTTCGAGGGTGTGTGTGTGGTAAACGAAAGAGAGGATGCAGGGAGCGGTGGAGCGATGATGTGCAGAGGTGGAGTTGCCTCGGTCTCGGGGCAGCAGCCGAAAGTGGATGCATGTCTCTGTTGATCTGCGGCTGCCTGCTCCACACTCATCATCCAGCGGTGTAGCTCTCAGTCACCTGACTTTGTACACGCGCTCCTCTCCACCATGCTGTTATCTAACAAGCCTGTGCTGCTGCAGTGCGTTCTCCTCTGGCGTCCTCCTCCTCTCCGTCTCCTCCACTGTGTCTCGGGCTCGTGTTTTTTTTTCACTTTCGAGGCGTCAGACCATCAGTTTTGTCGTGCACCATCCAGAATTGATGCGCCTGCCAAAGCAAGTTTCCTCAAGCTATGTATCTCATTCCTGCCCTGATCTGATGCAAACCTAAATCATGCAGGGATCTTGTGAGAGTCCTGAGCGAGACTAGACAAATGGCATGAAGCTGATGTGCCGTGTGCGTCTGCAATTTATCAGGCGGAAGAACACACACACACACACACACACACACACACACACACACACACACACACACACACACACACACACACACACACACACACACACACACACACACACACACAGAGAGAGAGCTATAAATACCAATGCAGGAAACAGTTGTACCAAAGTGTTTTTACTCTGACATATGATTCATAGAAACCAATAAAAAGGTGAGTGACTCCTTTCCTAGAGGAGTTAGTTGTAGAGTTAGTGTGTTAGCCTTTTGAACTTTTTGGATTGCACGATATCTGTATTTGTGTTTAAGGCTCACTGAGGTCAGATTCCTACCAAAAGCCCTGAGGGCACATTTAATAAACATCGTTGTTATTGTATTCCCATTGTTTTGTATTAGTGTGCAATTAAATAAATCAATCAAGACGTCACGGATGCGCTGTTTCACATTGTCCAAGATGTAAAAAAACAATAAATGCACGAGCTTTCATGGCTGTTTATGTGTCGACCGTATAAAAAAAAAACATCCGGAAGTTCAATGCACGTAATGATGTCAGCGTCTAGACAGCCAAATTAAAAAACAAACAAGAAATGAGCACGTTGTCCTGCTCAGTCATGAGTCATTTGACCTGGTAGAAAATTACATGTGTCCATTCCCATCACAGACAGAAGCCAGATGTCTGTGGTTTGTTATTTTGTTTACCACTGTCACACATCAACATAAATGGTATACTTATTTATGTGCATTTGAGAGCAAACCATTAAAGTTTCTATTTATTTCAACATAACCTCTTCAAATACACATTATGATGTAACATATGGGTCAGAACACGGCTGTTTGTGTGAAGGCCCCGGACGTCAAGGCCCTGCTCATGTGGGCGTCACGCATACAACTTCATCGTGAGGTTCCACAGATTCACCGTCCACTGAGCAGATTCCACAGCGTTTCCAGGAGAAACGGGAGTTTCTAGATTGCTCAGAAATGCAATTCGATCTCTCCGTGGCAGAGTCGGGTCGTAAACTCTCTGCCATCGCTGCCACGTGGTCGTTGATGAATTATTCGCAGAAATTCAGCTCGACCCACATTTCATTTTCAATCAATTAAAGTGACATTGTGTGACTCCTGTCTGTCATGCATTCGTTCGGTGCGGCAGCTCAGGCCCACGCAAGCGCTCACGAGGTCACAGAGCCGCGGGTTCCGCTGCTTTTCCTTCTCAATCAAATAATGATTTTTTTTTTTTTCACAACTCGATTATAGAATTGAATTTTGTGTATTTGCTGACATCCTCACTGTAGCCTGCTGGTGTTTTGTGAACACCAATGAAGTCCAGTCATCCATTTGTACAGGACGATTTTTGTAAAATCATCCAGAGCGGCTGTAAGGGAGAAAAACAAAGTTTAGTTGGCTGCTCCAGACATTTACCTGCTCTACCCAGACGCCTGCACATTCTCGTGTTGTTGTGGACTCGTCCAGCTCGGACAATCACCTGCTGCGTTCTTCATATGTGAAAGGAAAACTCCCCAAAACTTCCCAGACATTCCCCAGAGTTCGGTACAGACTTATTGTGGTTTCAGGGAAGGGTTCAGCAGATATGATTGCGTCCCTGTTTGTTTGGCAGGTTCAGATTCACGGTGTCTCCCCCACCAGACCAGTTAAAACCCTGTGGAGCCAGCTTTGCTCAGTGTAGACATTACATGTCGAAGGTCACATATACTCTTACATATACTTCTCTCTTTTCCTTCTGTGCCACTTGCCCTCAATTTCCTCTCTTTCTTAAATCGCACCTTTTTTTTTATTCCTCACTTCCCTTGGCTTCGTAAGTGTTTTAACCTCCGATTTCACACTTTGCTCCCTCTCTTAAATCCCCTCTCTTCTAAATCTTGCACTCTTGTCTGCATGCACTTCATCTTCCCTCTCACATTCTCCTGCGTTTGCTTACACAGCGCCGAGCGGACGCCCGACACCTGGGGCGAGCGCTGGAGTTTTCTTTGCTGCTGTAGTGAGGCCTGGAGCGAGACGGGAGGCCTCGGCTGGGAAGGACCATGTGGGGATGAGTGGAAAATAAACATGTTGTGCATCTCCTCTGTCTGTCAACGCCTGCCGTCAAAGGGAGAGCAGATCAGTTGTGGAAAATAAAGGCAGCTCAAGTTTACTCAGCTGGACGCCTTCATCTGACGGAGCTACACTCTAAAGCGAAAACAGCGATCGGTGCGTTTTGTCCTCGTCTCTCAACACGTTGTCCGTTTGCTGTTTAGCTGCTGCAAAACTGCGCGACCTGTCTTTTTATATCTGCCCTGTTCATAATCCCCGTCTCAAGACGTATCGAGCATTAAGTGGAGAAACTGTGGGATTATTTCAGTCGGCTGTGTCTGTGTTTGACAGTCTAGTAGTGAGCGCTGCAGCGGGACGGTAGCGCTGGTGTATGACAGCCATTTTCCCGTAATTCTGTTTTCCAAGCACATATTTCATGCTGCTCACTGTTCCCTGTCTGCACTTATCATGCCGCCAATCCTCCCTGTTCATTTGGCCCTTGCTTTAATCCTCCAAGACTGCTTGTCTATTACCTTAATTTAAAACTCGGGGAGGGAAATGAAATAATAGCGGTTTTATCAGCCATAATTCCAGTATGGCATTACTCAGAACAGACTGACTGCCTGGAAATTAGCACGGAGGATATGAGCCGTTAATACCACGTCTCTTGTCTCGTGTCTGACCGACGTGTTCCTTGTCGTTCATCCGGGATCTATTCATCTGTTTCTCTCTTGTTATGTCACCCCAGCAGGGATACGACACATCAGGGTTGTGGTTCTGCGTGTTCACTTTCTTAGTTTCACATCAAACGGGTTTATGCATTTGATACAAAAAAAAGAGCAGTTACAGAACAAGCTCTTACAAAAGTATAAAAATGTCCCATCCGAGGCAAATTAAATCATCATAACTGAAATGTCTCAGATTTCTGGAATTTCAGGCAGCGTTTGAAGTCCTGAGCGGAGCAGAACAGAAGACTGTGAATCCTGCCAACTGGTGATGACATGCCTCTGTCCGTGCTGAGGAGCGGATTTCCGTGAGGTCATGGGTTCTCACCACAGTAGCAGTGTAGCAGTTGCGCATTTCCCAGTCCCATGTACCCAGTGATCTCTGGTGAGTGAGTTTCCAAAAATGTGAGTGTCTGGCCTCGATGACTGCACAGCTGCACCTCTCACTGGCATGAGTGTGCCCTGACAGATGCTGCAGTGTGCGTGTGCGTGTGTGTGTGTGTGTGTGTGTGTGTGTGTGTGTGTGTGGTGTGTTGGGGTCGGAAGAATTCTGGCAAAGTGGGCTCTGCAGATGCCTCTGATTGCACGCTGGATCAGGAAAGAAATTCCTCCAGGACGATGACAGAGGAGCTGGAGCTCGCTGGGCCAACTCGTGGTTTCTGTGGCGAGAACAGGAAAAACCGTAGCCACAGCGACAACCTAGGAAGCAGACGCTTGAATTCACCAGGGACAATCTGTGGCCAATCCAAACCTCTGCCTGTGATTGCACATGACGACTGCTGTTTATCTACTGACTGAAGTGCTAATCTGCTCTCATGACTCCCCAGAGACTCTAAACCTCCTCTTGTGCATTGGAGTCACGGTTGACGAGGGGATGGTGGTATGACCCCGGCGTGCAGAGATTTTCTCTTTTTTGAGGCAGGGCCTTGGGGGAAAGGTTACGTACCTTTTTAGGATCCGTCCTGCATCCAGAGGTTCTGCAGCCTGGAATCTCCTCTTGCGTGCTGGGTGTCAGGATCAGCAGCACCTGCCTTCTCAGGAATATTCTTCTTCTGTCTTTCCTACTATATATAAAGTGGAAAAACTCTTCCTCAAGACAGCGACGGACATGAGGACCGTCGATCCAGTTACACAATGAATTTGGTCGTGACTGCTACACGGGGGCTGGGTCAATTCCAGTCTGGGTCAGCAGGTGTTTACAGTTCACAGATAAAATCACATTATGTGATTTTTAATCTTGAAGTTTCGGATACAGTTGCTGCCAGTCATTCAGTTTTTATTGAATATTTGTGACAGTCGCTGATTACGTCCTTCCCACTCGCTCCTGTGATACTGGTAAATAAACAGCTTCACCTGACGTTAGCTTTGTTTTGCAGATTTCACTCAGTCCTCTATTCCCTCTGCCCGATCTAAGTCCACAGGCCCACATGTCTCCATCCAGGATATCGGCTTGAATCTGCTTTTTTCTTTCTGTTTTGGCCTTTTCAGTGCAAATTTCACTTTAACCTTTAAACAGTGCGATCTGCTTGTTTCTGTCCATGTTTGATTTGGTACAAGAACACAAGACAGTTGATTTTCCTGTGGGATTTGCCGGATTGCAAACCACCAGAACTCCATTTGTTTCTGACCAGTCGTCCACGGTGGTACCGCATCCGTTTATTTCACCTTCCTTTAAGGCTAAGTAAAATCTGTGCAGGTTATTGGAAACAACCTGTTTGTGTGGTTTGTCCCGTCTGCAGGTTTCAGCTGCTCATTCATCATGGCAATAAAACTAGAGTAACTTTTAGCTTTGTGTTCTTTCGCACAGATAAAGCAGCTGCAAGGAAACATGGAATAATAGCAGCTATACACTTTCTGGATGGGACGAGAGGCTCGGGGAATAGAGGTGTACTGGGTCTATTTAAGGATTGGATGTTGGTGCTTCACAGTTGGTATTAAATATGTGAAAATTAAAAGAAACTATTGTCCGCGCCAGCTAATATTGCGTGGGACAGATTGGCCTTTGAAAGTGAGAACCTGGCAGTGGGATGGCGGAAAACGGGTTTGGAACAACATCTGCAGCTCGTGACAAGCTAACGCAGATGAATGGCTCCAGTTTGTCATCGGCAGTCGGAGAGCTTGCAAACCTTCCCTGTGGGAGTACAGGTCTGTAATTATATCACATTTGTGTAGTTGTTGAATTCATTCGATAACACTGGCTTGTACAAAATGCTGCATAATTGATGAATCATGATGCATGGGCAATGAGCATATGGCATATATACCTAATCTGGCATGTACAGCGTGCGCGACTTCCATACAAATGACTCCCGAGAATTGGATTTATGAATTTTGTCATCACCTATTTCAATCTGAAATTACTACTGATATGACATTTCTTTCTCGTGTCACAACTCTTTCCATTTTTTGGTGTTTTATTGTGATTAATTTTGCATTTATTTTGCATTCTGCCGCCCTCCTCCGAGTCCCATCTGTTTATTTAACTCCCACGCGTAAACTCCACTTGGACAAGAAAAGGAAAACGGGAAGAAAACTACCTGCAAACAAAAACTCATTCTCAACACACATGACCATGAGTTATGTAAGGGCTGAACTTTTAATATTTTGTTGCTCTCGTAACTAAAAAATCTACAACATCTTCTCTGACATCTTTGTATTCAATTGTAAGACTCAGCCAGCTGTATTGTTGCAGGGCAGTAGAATTGGAAACAAACACACCCTGGGTGTCAAAGAAACGTGTGAATGGGAAGCATTTAGCACTTAAACAGCTCTCGCCGTCCTGATGACAAAGCAGAACCTCACTGCAGGGTGCACGGGCCGGTCCTAATGTTGGAAGATTTGTTTTCCCCGGCTTTGCCAAATGAGGGGCTAATCGTCGATAATCACAGCGAGCTCGCCCGAGGGCCTTCATGCCACATCTCCCTCTAATTCTAACTCTCGTTTTCCCCCGTGCCACATGTTTCCCAGTGAGACGGCCATCTGCCTCCCAGGTGCTGCTTATTCAGCTGGAAACCCGAACCTGAAGATCATTTTCAAAAGGCGAGAGAATCTGCGACAAACAAAGGTTATTGTTGACGTTGCGTTGCTGACAAAGCTGTGAAATCGTTCTAAACAATTGGTTAAACCAGTTAATCATCACACAATCTATGTTATTTTTTTAGTTCTTGCTCCCTGCCTTGTTTGCGTTTGGCTCAGTTTCATGTTAATCTCATTCCAATGGCTGCATCCAGCTCCAGTTCTCAGCTATAAGCACATAAAGACTCGTACTTCTTATCAGCTCAATTTGCAGACATTTCTACAGTCATGTCTTTGAAGTGGCCTAGATGTTGTGGTACTTTGGTTAGTGTGTGTGTGTGTGTGTTCAGCGACAAGGCCTCGACAGATAAATGATGTTGTGTGAGTTGACAGTCGGGCTGATGAGATGAAGCAGACCTGTCAAAACTCTTCCTCACCAGAGCAGCATGAACCTTGGCACACACCTGACCCCTGAACTCTTTCAAACAGCGACGACATTCTCTCTCTCTGTGTGTGTGTGTGTGTGTGTGTGTGTGTGTGTGTGTGTGTGTGTGTGTGTGTGTGTGTGTGTGTGTGTGTGTGTGTGTGTGTGTGTGTGTGTGTGTGTGTGTGTGTGTGTGTGTGTGTGTGTGTGTGTGTGTGGGGCTTCCATTCTCGATAACGACACTAAGGCTGAAACAGGAGAGGCAGCTTTTCTCTGACTATTATATATAATATATATTATTATATATCAACTGACTGCAGCTGAGAAATTGTGACACGAGGTCAAATAATAATTCCTCGAAGGCCGTGGTTGCTTTCTTCAGATGCGAGAACAATAAATGGAGAAGTGAAGATACCAGCAAGCGAGTTATTAACATCGCCTCGGCCGCTCGAGCTCTATTTGCTTTTTGTTCCATTTCTAATTGAAGACGGCCTCGTGAACTGTAGCTACGCTGACAGCCTCGTGAACTGTACGTGTAGAATGTAATTGCACAGTTAAAGCTGTCCGCTGAATTCTGTCGTGGAATCTAACGACTCAGCTTGTGCAGGAACCTCCACGCGTTGTAGCTCATCTGTCAGCAGTTTGACTCTCTGCCAGAGATCACAGCGGCTTCCACGCAATCAGAGCTTGGCCGAGTTGCCCACCGTCTTAAATTACACAGCAATTCACTGTGATAAGTGCCTGCACCTCATTCTTGTAAATTGTTTTGAGAAAGTCATTGGTGTCCGTACAGTTCAGGGCAGGAAAGCGATGATTCGTAAAGCCACCTGCCCTGTTTTCGTTTTTTTTTCAGTTTCAGAACTGAAAAAACGTGTCTTTCTCAGAATCATGGCTGTGTGTGAGTGTTGCATGGACTGCACGTGTTGGATCAAGCTTCCACGCTGCCAGTAGACTCCATGGAAGGGAAGGGTATCTGCTTTGGCTCCTTTCCAAGCATTCCTGGCTGGAGGCGTCATGCCCTCCATGTATGTGCATCCCACTATGAGCGAAGGCTTGAGGAGGAAACTGGGTGAGACTGAGGCACGACGACAATGTAAAGAGACGGGGGATCGCGAGTCGGATGTTGCAGATGCAGCTGTCGCGGATTTGGAAAGTGACATTTTCTTCCCCTCGGTGCTTTGGTGCAGGATTAAGGTCGGACAGCGTTTTACTGTGCAGACGCTGCGGCCGGAGGAACATGGTCATGGGCAGAGGAGACGATACAGGGAGGGAACGATGGTGGAAAGAGATTGATCTGGACAGACAGATATGGAAGGACAGCTGTTGGGGGTGAAAAGAGGAAGGGAGGGAGAGAGATAGAAAGAAGTAGAAGGAGGGGGGAGGTATGCAGAGTCATTTATATAGATTACAGGGTTTAGGATTATACCCTTAGGCCTGTGTTAACACAGCAAAGTCATCAGTGTGGTAACTGCAACACACAGTATATTTCTTATATGTTCCCCTCACACACATGTGGGGCTGTGAGGAAGTGGTGAGATATATAGTTTAACCTTTAGGGCTTAGCCAAGGAACTATCAATAGCCTGTCAGCGCTGCAAACAACGGAGTGATACCTCCTTTTTTTTTTTTTTCAGGATGTGCTTCGTTCCACTTCCTGTCATTTCAATTTTACCGTCCCCTCTACCCGAACTGTACGAGGCACAGAGATTAAGCTTTCTAGTGTCTCAATTCATACATTGGTGCAGGAGAAGCAGGTTGAGCGTGGAATGGCGTTAAACCCGAGATGGCATGATCCATGACGGCACATTATAGACAAAAACAATTCCTGCTTCACGTTAATTTCAGTAAATGCGTCGCAACTGGACTTTTGGCAGCTCCTCCTTAAGAATTGTTGAAATCGTTCCAATCAGGGAAGCTTTGAAGCCTCCAGGGGCGGCGTCAACCAATTGTTGTCCATTTTTATGACTATGAATTCTTTTAATAAAAATCTTCAATGTTCATATTATCCAGAGACGTGCACCACAGTCTCGCTGCGCCTCCGGGCTTGTTCGGCGACGCTGCATTTCATGTACACTTATCTTCCGCAGTAAGAGGAGAACCAGGCGTTCTCAGCTGACTTGCCGATGTGTGCCAGCCCTGGCCGACGCCGCCTCATTCACAGCTGTGTGAGCTCCGTGTACGCCACAGCTGCAGGGAGCTGCTTTCTCCCACGAGACAAATGATACCCCATTACCGCACACACAGCACAGCAGCGGCATTGAGAGCCTCTTTCTTATTAAAACAAGGTTATTTGTTTTCGACGTCTGTCATTGCACAGCCACATATTTTATTCCAAGAAAGCTGGGCCTGACACCAGATATGTAAACTGCTGGACCTCTGAACACCAAATATTTACGTTACAACAGGGAGATTTATAGACAAAAGCAAGGCCACAAACTCACCAGTATCTCTCATTGCGGCAAACCTCCACCTTTACATTCACAAGGAAGAAGTAGAAAGCAGAGCCCTGAACTCTTTACGAGGTAAAGCACTGAGCCACAAGTGCAAGCTTTCACACCTCAGGATGTCACTAACTACAGCTTAACCTTCTTGGACTGTGCCGTCCACTCTGAGGAGGAAAGGGGTAAACAGAAAACACAGACAGACCAGTAGGTGCCAGGTACTGATCTGTTCCTCTTTGACTCTCACCACTACAACACAAGCAGGGATTTATCCGAACGCTGCACCACAGAGATGATGATGTGCCAACAATTTCCCAAGCCCAGGAGGAGGAGCACACCTGAAGGACACATAAAGCTTGATGATATCCTAACTGGCCATAGGTGCACTGCAGGTGGTGAAGAAAGAAAAATAAATGCAACAACATCATCATCGTCCCATATAAAGGGGGCCATTTAACAAGTGCTGCATCCCTGTGTTTTTCAAACCTATAGCAACACACTCAAACTAGTGACGTATTGATGAAACAAGCATTAATCGAATGCATGGGCCCAAACAAGGAAGGCCAATTCCTTGTGGCCTCACCTGAAGTTACTTCAGTTCCTTACCTTCGACATTTACAGCCATTTCTATGCATCCTAAGATCTTTGCCTCATGCCACGCCTGTGTGCAAATTTGAAGGTGCACCGTTTCCACTTTGATCAGGCTGGGAAAAAGGGGCTTACTCTAAAGTAAAGAACCCCTCCAACAACACACACACCTACAATGGTGCCCTTTCATCCCCTCCGAGGAGATTTAACAGCCTTTCACACTTGGCCTCATGTGACTCCAAAAACTAGACTGTTGTTAAACCTTGGCCTCGGACAACCCTCGTAACTCTATCAACTGCCATTACACCAGCTAAAAGCATTAATAAAACAAGTAACATCAATGGCTTTGGCGATGACCCTGCAGAGGTTAAACACAAGTGACTCCCCACCAGTTAGTCAGGAATTGTTAAACCTTCAAGTATCTACAACCATCTAGTTGAATTAACTTCCTGCACGGCCTTGACCTGGATGACAGAGGAATCTTCACAAGACTGAAAATTGCATTCCCCTTCGCTGTGAAACCCCCTCATAATACTCTGAGAGCCGTGTTCCTGTGAGTTTAAATCTCTTATTATTTTTAGATTGGAGATTTGTCGCTGTCTCCAGAACAGACTACGTGTTGGAGTACCAGGCTGTCAGCCTTCTTCCCTCGCCGGATCTTGAAGAATTGTGTTGGAATGCTTTAATGCAAACACCCACAAAGCTGAGAGAACGCTCTTCACGGTGTCAAACAGAATGTCATGTACTATATGTCTAACTAGCTATCATCGCAGATACTATACACACACACGCGCGCTCCACATGCTGTATACAGACAAAAAACAGGGTAAAGGGCCACAGATGGTAAATATAGCTCCCTGGGTTGTGAGTGATCACATCTCAGGCCGAATTACAGTCTGTTTATAGCCATAGGAGCATCATTAACTCTGCTGTGTGATGCCTGATGACCAGAAAGCAACATCTATCTCCTGTGCATGACTTACCGTGGAAATGTTGTCACAGCCTCCTGCTAAATCAATGCCGACAGCCATCTTGTTTAGAGTTGGCTGTCCAGTGGGCTGTCTCCGCTCCCTCTGGGATCAGGAAGGAGGCAAGCTTGTAATGATGAGGAGTAATGGTGTAATGTAATTATGTTTGTCTTGCACAGTGCGTCAATGGAGCCCTAATTAATTCTGCCGGCTAATTGGAGGAACAAACCGTCTTATTTTTGCCCGACAGTGTCACTGTTTGGTTTGTTCTGCTTTCACTCCGTTGGCACATTCTCGCTCTATTGATCACTCCATTTCTTTTTCTCCCCTCCCTTGTTATTCCTGCATTTCCCCTATTATCTCTCAGTGCTCACCGGCTGCCACACTCGCATGCAAACATCATGCACTCTCTCTCTCTCTCTCTCTCTCTCTCTCTCTCTCTCTCTCTCTCTCTCTCTCTCTCTCTCTGTTGTGTCGGCCCACTCAGCCACACCGTGCTTCTTCACTCCGTGTCTGACCCCAGGTCTTTTTTGACGTTGGCGTCCTTTGATAGAAATTGAAAACCCTGAAGCCGATTCATTCGGTCTTGTCCTCATCTTCAAATACTTTGGACGATGAATGTGTTTGCAATGAAAGGAATATTAACACAATTGGGACTGTTGTAGTGAGGTTCACACCTGACTTGTAGGACACAGTGTGTGCACTCATCGCTCCTTCTCAATCAGGCTTCAGATATAATGCCTGAATGGATTTTTACATTGCAGTGCCCATACCTGCATATTTCAGCTCGACTCTTACAAAGCTGAACCTTCAGCAGACTCGTCTGGAGGACGCGACATTTCCCTGGCCGCTGTCCTTCGGGGAGCTCATGCGACAGCCTCTGCGGCAGGTAGAGGGAAAGTTTAGCCACCGCACCTCACAATAAAATGGAAACGAAAGCGGTGGCCGTGCCCTCGTAAGTCATCTTGTGGCGAGAAAAAGTGACCCCCACATGTACAAGATTGAAGCGCTAAATCAGACACCTCCTGCTCCTCTCATCTGAAGGTGCTCCTGGAGAACCATCATTCATGCCGTCGAGCAAGTGCAGGGCTTTGATATTCTGTATACTGTACCTTGGCTGTGCAGCTCCGTGTGGTTGTGTGTGTGTGTGTTTTTGTACACATGCGTGTGTTTGATCTCGGTTAGTGTGCTTGAGAAAGACGGGGCTGAAGATACAGAAAGAGAATGGCATATGTGCACTCCCACATAGATATGAAAACAGAGGGGTTCGCTTTCAAGACTCACCCGCTCACCTCCACGTGTTGCCCCCGCGTTCACGTCGTGACTCCGATCCGTGCTGCAGTGTGCGAGGTCACACTCCGAGAGCTTTATGGTCCTGACCGAGGCTCGGACCAGCTGGCTGGCCATTGTGTAAAATCACAGGGAGACAACTTTAGTGCACTGCTGCGTAAACTGCTGCAAACACACTTGCCAGAGGTTGCGCTGTGGAGGCTGTTCAAATTTTTATAACAACCTCAGGCTGGTCAGATACAACACTGAGGTTTTTTTATATTCCCTGATTTATAGTCTGAATAAGCCTGTTTCTCCAGGACGTTATAATTCATGGGACTGGGAGGCGTGGGGTTGGGGAATACAGGCTCTCAAGAACGCACTCACTGGTTGATTGATTTAGTAAATGAAGGAGTAAACAAATAAAGAACGTTAGAATACTGTTCCGTGGACATGGTTTTTATTGACAGTATGTCCGGATATTGACCGATTCTCTGTTTTACAGACGTTTGACCTTCCCAGCCTGAGGTGCAGACGCTCTCTCTTGCTGTTTCTCGCCCGTCGAGGAAAGGTACGATTTCTGCGTTCACCTGCCACACAGCGCTTCCCCATCTGCTACAACAACATGCTAACATCACAGCAAAATGAAACTGAGAGAGTCTAATTACCCAGGAGGATTTGAAAGCACTCTTCCTTTAACATCTCTGGTGTGCAGCCATGTTTATTCAACAACACCAGAAAAGCACTTGTGTTCACATTAATTCAAACATTTAGTTTATTCCAGCCTGCACCCTCACACCTGGGACTGCTCTGCATGCCGAGTTGATCGGGATACAGATGAAGTGAGGTGGATTATCTTGTCCAGAGTACGGTCGGGCTCCATAAGTGTGAGGGTGAATCCCTTTGACTGAAAGTGTTGTGGAGGACATTGATACCTAAACCCAGAGGTCCCCGCTGCACGGAACCCGCTCTTCTCTTTGAAGCTCAGAGGGGCTAACTAAAATTAGCCGAGCAACAGATAACCTGTGCCTCGAGATTAAAGTGGGTTCGAACCCTTGAGGCTCTTGGACGGCGCCCGTTGTCTCAAAGCCCGTGGAAGGACGAATGCGGAGAGAGAGAGAACACACGGATGGGGCAGCGAGTGAGTGAGGGAGGAGGATGAGTGTTAAAGAGGCCCCCGTATCGAGGTGTAAAGTTCCAGGGCGGCAGATTATTTATGGGTGTTTTGGATTGAAGGGCTCAAGGTTTTGTATGTATTGCGTGACACGCTCTCTCTCTCCCATGGTGCGTCTCTGTGTCCCAGGAATCTGAGCGTCCTGCTTTACAGTCAGCAGGGTGTTTGATCTCTCTTTGATTGTATGTTCATGTGCGTGTGAGACAGATCTTTTCTGGTATAGTTCCTCTTTGTGTTTCACAATAGCTGCTTTCAGACATGCAGTGAACTCTGGATATTCTCCGGATATTCTCCTGAGGGGTTATATGTGAGAAAACAAATGTCTGAGTCAGTTGCTCCGGACAATCTTTATAGAGTTTTTCCTGCCAGCCTGCTTGTAAGTTGGCTTGTGGTGATGAGAACTGATGCCAGTGTTGAAGTGTCATAAATAACAGCATTCAGTCTCTGGAGCAGAGTTTATCAGTAGGTCCTGAATATTCTGGACATTTTCCCGTTGTTGATTCATCTGATCCAGACAATTTCCTGGTGGGATAATGTCCTGACCCAATTCTCTGGACATTTTCCAAAGTGTACATCTGCAAATGGTTTATTAATGGCATATTTTCGTTTAGCCGGTTGATCATTAAAGCACATGCACAGTTTGATTGGTTTCATGGTTTTGTGACGCTTTCATTCCATTAAATCCTTTTTAAGATCAAGTAAATTTTTTTAGATATATTGTCTTTCAATCAAGTTGTCTTGTTATTGATTTCCTGCTTTAAAAGCACTTGCGTCAGATCACAGACACCCAGACAAATGACACACAATATGGTTTCTACTTAATTGCTAAATTATAGGAGTGTGATATTTTCAATTGCATGTTCTTCAAAGCTTTTATTGAAGACTCTGAAGCAGCAAGTACTTTTTTGATGATCACTTGTATTTAACTGAGGGGCCTCCTCCTCTGTCTCGGTTTCCATATCAGCCATATCAAAGCGTGTATATATTATTTAGACCGTAGCAGCACAAGATGATGCAAAGTCAGTTGATAGCCTCAGCATCTTCCATGTTTGAAAAGTTGTCTGCAGGGAAAAGATTGCATTTTCAGTTGTCTGCTCTTTACACTGCTGCTTTGACGTTGACATCTCCAGCGTTACTCCCCCCTCCCCCTCTCTCTTTTGGACTGTCTGAGATTGCATCTGCAGGCACAGCTGTATCCCTTTCTCATCATGGAATCATGGGGAGATTGTGTGCAGCAGTAAAGGAGAAAGAGAGGAAACACGAGGCTTGTGAGGTCCGTTTTTCACACGGTTGAAAAGTGCCATCGGGGAAAAAGAGAAAACAGAGCATTTGAGGTTGAGGTTTGTTCAGCAGCGTATATGTCTTGGCTTAGATTCTGAAATATTACATTTGCACACTGTGTGTGTGTGTGTAGGTGTGTGTAGGTGGGTGTGAGTGACTAAATAATGGTCTCTTCAACTGGCCATTCAGTCACATTGACAGTCAAGGACACATACGAGCACGTCTCACAACAGCTCCGCCGGGCCTGTGTGACCAAGAGCGGCCTTGCAGCACAGCAGAGGGAGGTTGACGTGTGTGTGTGTGTGTAGAGACTATTATTGATATGCCTCCTGTTGTGCTTGTTGAAAGATACTGACTAATGCTATTCCGCCAGTGAACCATTTACATATTTATTTCCCCGGCCAAATGGCACCACATGCACCGGTTGCCACTGGAGACCTTATATGCCTGTCTTTAATTGGCTATTGATTGAGTCCGCTATGGCAGTGGGAGACAATAAATTACTGCCTGCTTGAGAGAGGGAGGTGGCATGGAGAGTTGAGTGCGGGGGTGCCGGTGTGTCAAATCAGCGTCTGCATTATTTATACACGTCTGATTTTTATGTGTGTAGCGAGGATCGGTGATGCAACACGTGATGGACCAATCGCAATACAGGCTCCCACGGACACAGCGTATTTGCATAGGTCAGTGCACATTGGTTCTGTTTGCAAAGACGGTGTGAGCGCGCGGAGCATGTGCAGTTCACTTTTTTTCCGTCCCTCCGTTTGACAAGAAATTGGTTCCTCTAATACGTTTCTCATTGTCAGCATAAATAATGTATGTTGTGTATATACTGAGTGTGCATGTGTGCTTGCGTACGGGGCTGCATGAATTGGTAGAATGATGAGCCGCTATTCTGAATAAAGATAAATGGAAAAAAAACAACTATTTCACAATATTTGCTTTTCATTTCATTCCATCCTCAGTCATCCAATAACGGTTTCAGGACATGGCATCAGTGTTAGTGAGGGAGAGATTTCTAAATTCTCCGGCCAGATGGGTAATTATACTGCCCATGTGTGCCTGAGTGGAGCATGATGCTGAGGAGCTCATCAGAGACTTAAGACTTGAGCCTTTGAGTCATTAAATCCCCAAATCTATTTTCTTATAAAATAAACTCTAACATGCACAAATTCTGTACATTTGTTTAAATCTAGTGAATGAATCCAAAGCTTGTACTATCACCCCACATTCTCCGCTAATGGAGCACCACCGTAACCACCATTAGCTCCGCAGCAGTGCGGTGTCACTCACAAGTTACCACACACAAATCCTCCCACCGAGGTTAAACGGCCACCCTGACACACGCAGACGGAGAGAGACACGTCAACCTCTTCATTGTTTCTTCAACCTGTTGCTTTGTTCGGTCACTCAGTCGGTTCGTCTGTTCCAAACTGCTTAATTTACCCAGCCGGCGGAGCCACAGAGGAATCCGTGATCAGAATTCCACTGCTCCGTCATCCTCCAACCCCGTTGCTCCTCCGGCCTGGGAACTATCCCGGGAATGCCCCCTCCTGCTGTGTTGCTCACATCCAGGTCCTGTTCCTGTAAATGCCAGCTGGCTCAGTTGGGCTTTGATGCTACGGCCTTGCACGTGAATGTGTGTGTGTGTGTGCGCGTGTTCCGTGTGAGCATCTGTGCGTGTTTGTGTGAACGCTGACAGGCAGCCAGCTCGGGTATTGATCTGTAGCCATTCTGACTGGAGCCCAAAGGGCAGCCTGTATCATCTGTCAGTCTACCAAGAAGGGCATTACAGCCGCACTGATCTTAGAACACTAATCCCAGTCAGGGAGATGGAGGGAGAGAGGGAGAGAGGGAGAGAGCCAAAAAGGTAAAGAGCAAGAAAGGTAAAAAAGAGGCTGAAAGCATGAAGTTAAAGTGGTGAAAGATACTTTACAGTGTGTATGTTAATGTAGTGTTTGTGCTCTGCCTGTTGAGTGTTAACCCCCTCCCACACACACACACACACACACACACACACACACACACACACACACACACACACACACTTTGTTGATTGAGACAAACAGATCCTCTTTTGGGACCCGTGGGTGAAGACAACACTCGGCACTGACCTTTTCACCCCAATGACCACCCACGTACGTCAGCAACACCCCCCACCCGACCCCTCCAACTCCAGTTCTCTGCCTCTCTCTCTCTCTCTCTCTCTCTCTCTCTCTCTCTCTCTCTCTCTCTCCCCTCCTTACAGCTTTCTCCACACCTCAGTGACAGCACAATTACACGATACAGAGACAGAATACAACGCTGATACACATCGGGCAAATTTCACGCACATAAACAGCCGCGTATACTCTATATACACACATGCGTATAGCCTCTGGGACAAATGATAAATCATAATAATGTGTGGAACGTATTGCAGCTCTGTTCATAATGACTGTAAAATGACTTCAAAGGTTACGATATCTTCTGCCGAGATAAGGAAGCAAATTGAGCCGATTTCGGTGCTTTTTCTTCTCCTCCGTAAGACCTCAAGTCTTTTTTTTTAATCTTTGTCTCGATTCTATTTTTCTTCTGGCTCGCTTCATTGTTGTTGTCTCAATTCACAGGCCGCTGGTGTAAAATCCATCCATTGTAATCATGCCTGAGATTGGTTTTGATTTGAAGATGTCTGAACGGCAACAAGCCCCGCGCTGTGTGGAGATAGATCCAGCTGATTTGTATTGACCAAAATCCAAGGTCGCCACAACTAGTCTTGCATGACTCGGCTCCGTCGTGCTCCTTCACAGTGATTATTCCATTACTTTAAATCTTCTAAATCTGTTCCCACCACACAGTTAACACGCTGATGGGTTTCTGTGCGGCTTCAGTTTAAATGTTTCATGACACCGACCTCCGAGTGTGGGAGCCGCCGAGACTCGTAAAGCAGGAGTGCCGATAATGTGCAGACAAAGGCCCATTTGTGTTTGTTTGTCTGTTACCTTTTTATCCCTGTAATGGATGAACGACCTGTCTGTGCACTGGAGAATGAAAAAAAATCTGAAAACTGAAAAGCAGCATATGGTAATGTGTGCAGTTTTCTATTGGGTGCAAATAGTCATGTCAATATCACTTATCCAATAGCTGGAAATTATTATTTTTTTCAGCACAGAACACAATGTTTTTAATAAAGAGAGGAAATTACCAGAAATATTAGGTGTTATTTGATTGGTTGCCATGACACACGATGAATACACAGAAGAATGCCGGTTATTTTATCTACCTAAAACTATTGAGCATGTTGGATCAGTTTTCTAGGTGATTAATACAGAGTTGGGAAGTTTTTGTGTAACCCAGTTGTTGGATTATTGTGGAAAGTAGTGCAGGTTATTCACCAACCAGAGGGTTGTTAGTTTTATCTCCACCTCCTCCCGTCCACAGTCTAGTGTCCTCCCCAAGTTTTCTCCTTCCAAGGGTCCTTGGGCAAGACACTAAAATCTAAGGCCTTGTTCAGACCTGGTATTAACATCTGTCCTGAGAGATCTGATCACAAGTGGACATCTCAAAGTTTGTCCGTTCACACCTCTCATTGAAATGAAGGTGTCCCCTTGTGCCCGGATGTCACTTCCCTGCTCTATATGCAAATCATCACCTATATCATTTGTGTTTGTTTTTACCAATTAAAAAAAAAGGCATCACTCATTATGTAGTGGTCAGTTTAAAAATTGTGGAAACAAACAAAGTCACGCACGGACGCTGAGAACCATACAAATTAATTTAAACTAGAGTGGGTCAGTGGGTGTCAACCGAGAAGGGGTTCTTCATATGTCGCCCGGGTTACGTTCGCGTTGGCACAGTCAACAGAATGTGTCCCAGGCCACCTCCCCATGTGATCCATTCTCACAATGAGGATGTATTTTAGTTCAGAACTGAACTTATAGCACTGTCCCCTTAACATTGAATCACTGAGGACAGATGTGAATACAAGGTCTGAATAGCCCCTGACAGCTGTGCCCTTGTGTAACAAAACACGACAATTATAATAAGCTATTCATGAGGAAGAATGACCAGCATTCAAGGTAGTATGAAACAACTCTTGGACAGAATATTAAAGACATTTGTAAGGTTGGAACCAACTCAAGCTGCCCAGATATTGTTGTACTTTCCGTTATGAGGTAGATCTCCAGAAAAACCATTAACTAAAGTCCATTCATTAAGTCTGAATTATCTGAGGCCCAATCTGTACCACTGCAATTATTTCAGTTGCCCACCATCATGGTTTCCAGGGTTGTGGTATGAATCATTTTGTAACCTGGGACTTTTTAAATAATGAATTTCAGACGAAAACTCTGTGAGGTTTGATTCAGCTTCAGTTGGGTTTGGAAAATTAGAGTCATTGCTTTCCATTTCTCATGTGAATGATTTATCCAGCCGCGTCCCCAGTGATAGATGTGCCTGTAAACTGTAACTCAATAAATTCCCACTGTACATACCCCTCGCTTTAATACACCTAATCTGATTACAGCTGTATGTATATTACCCTGCATTCCTTTAATCATATGCTGCTTGTATATTGTTTATTGTATATTTCCACCTACTTCAATTTCCATGTCACTTTTTCCCCCAAGTGGTGGCAGCCTTAAAAAACTCATTACCCCTCCGTTGCAGGTAATCATCCAATTAGTGGAAATAAATAAAACAAATCTGTTCTAATAATCCGGCCGGATACAGTCGTTGGTTTTGTGAAGTAAACACCGATAACAAAAGGTTACTTCCTTCTCAGGCTGTTTGTGCATTCTTCACACCAGGTTACTGAAATAAAACCATCTCTCGCGGGGAGGTATCGACCGAAGAGCGAGGCTGAGTCTTTTGTGAGAGCTTCACCGAGGGATCAACAGAGATGACACAGATAATCTTGTTTGCCACAGAAATGCCTGAATATTGATTCAAGAGCCAAATATAATGTAAAACATTTATTTGGAGCTTCTTTCACTGAAATCTTTCACCAACTGCAGGGAAATACTGTCCGTGGAATCAAAATGGATTTAACCCTTAAATCACTTGATTCCCTTTTGTGCACTTCACTGCAAAAACGTCTGTTTTAACTATGAAGGTTTATGAGTGGTGACACAGTGGAGTGGTAATTTGCACTGTCGCCTCACAGCAAGACGGTTCCCAGTTTGAGTTTAGTTTGGGGTCTTTCCGTGTGGAGTTTGCATGCTCTCCCTGTGTTTGCATACGTTTTCTGTGGGTACTCCGTATTTGTAAAGATTCTCTGTCGCCCAGGTCATTGCAGAGGCTAGGGCCGGGGGGGGGGGATACACCCTCGACAGGTCACCAGAGTATCACGGTGCCAATACATAGAGACAAACAACCATTTGCACCTATGGTCAAGTTAAATTTGCCAATTAACCTAATCCCAATATGGATATTTTTAGACTGTTGGAGGAAGTCTGAGTACTCAGGAGTCTTCAGGAGTTGGACTTGCTTGTGTTTTGATCAAGCGGTTGTTTCTTATGGTTGATTTGTGATTAGTTCTACCTCTGGTATCCGTGCTAGTGTCACTGCGAAGTTTAAAACCTTTGGCGAAAACATCCTTATCCGGTTGGGTGATTCTCCTGCCAGACAGTTCCTCGACCCACTTTCCTTGTAATGTCTTGCAGTTTTGTCCTTATTCCTCCAGGTCAATTCCGATGTCCACAAGCAAGTCCAGTTGCCTTTGTCGTACAACTCCTGACGACTCTGGGTACTCTGGCTTTCTCCCATTGTCCAAAAGCATGCAGATTGGGGTTAGGTTGCTTGTCGACTCGAAATTGACCACATGTGAATGATTGTTTGTCTCATATCCTCAAAGGATAAGCAGTATAGATAATGGATGGATGGATGGGTTTATAATATTAGCTCCTGAGAGTGTGTTTTGTTATGTGACCGGAATAAGGACGAGAGTTTCAAACGGAGCTTCGCTTTTTAAAGAATATAGGCAGCATTCAGTTGCATCTTGAGCCAAAACCAATCGGCATGCCAGCCTGATTAGTTTTGAGAAAATGACAAAAGCAAGAGCTTGAACAGAGCTCAATGGAATTTGAAGTGATATTCTTTTACCTTAATCATCTATTTATTTCTTTAGAGAAAAATGATATTTTATGACTCAACCTGAGAACAATTTGACTAAGATCAGATGTGCATTTGAACACACTTGGAAACCTGTTCACGTCACATACACACATTCTTTAATCTTTGATATTTGTATTGAAAATAGTGTTGCCTTTTTGGTTTCTTTTTTAATAGGCGGTAAATGTTGTTTTAAATTTGTTGACTATCATGGGTAATCATTATTCTCTCCATGTCAACTTTTGACTGTCTAATGTTGGGAAGTTTTAACTATGTTTAAGTGGAGGCTTCACAATGAGCCCACTGGGTTTGCTGCCTCCTCCTGCACTGTATCTTCTTATTTGTTTTTCAATGCACTGTTTGTCTCTGCTAAAGAAAAAGCAAAGTAAAAAGAAAAACCTTTAAATATCCTCTGATCCTCCAACTCAAAATGGCTCATTCCATCTCTGTTTGACCTATTGACAACAATATCTTTGTGTGTTGTCCCTCTGTAACACACTTGTGTGTTGGTCCTGTTTATGATTCCCAGTGGAGATAATTTAGAAACAGTGTTTTGACACTGTAACGGCTCATCTACTCATGCATTCCTCTGTGCCAGAGTGATTTTATAAGCTTTGCAGGCGATAGAGCAGAGTCCAGTGAAATATTTTTGGCAAGCATCTGGGTATGTTTCTTTATCTCTCTCTCTGTGTCTGTGTGTGTGTGTGTGTGTGTGTGTGTGTGTGTGTGTGTGTGTGTGTGTGTGTGTGTGTGTGTGTGTGTGTGTGTGTGTGTGTGTGTGTGTGTGTGTGTGTGTGTGTGTGTGTGTGTGTGTGTGTGTGTGTGTGTGAAGAAGGGAGGAGGTCATGAGTCTGCATGGTGTCTAAACAGGTCTGTGTGTTGCCATGGTGAGGTGATAGGGCAGCCGCCATGCAGTTGCTGTCTGCTTTATTTGTGTGTGTGTGTCTGTGTGTGACAAAGAGAGAGAGAGAGAGACGAGCAGAGTGGTGTTTAATGTGCAGGGCTGGAAGGGTGAGTAAGGATTAATATGAGATTTTAGTCCTTAATGATCCTGGGTATTTTTTTCTGTCGCGGTGCCCTCTGTTAAGCCCTAATGGCGTGCGTGTGCGTGTGTGCGTGTGTGTGTGTGTGTGTTTCTCTCTTTATTCAATCTAAAGTTTCACCTTCATCATTCTGTCGCCACGTGACTAGATAATTGTTAGCGCTATTAAGAAGACATACAATGACTGCAAAGATGATTCATGGAGACAAGACACAAAAGTCTCAAAAGTCTCGGGTTTGGTCAGGAGGGACCGATTTTAGATTACTGATTGGTTTCAGACTGAAAACCAGGTAATTGGGAACGGCTTGTCCAGAATTTAGGGTCATAGGTCAAGGGTTAGGCTTAAGCAGGTAGTGGTCATTTGAAGTGTATCGGTTAAGTCGTCAAGAAAGTCAATGTAATGTCCCCAAAAGTGACAAGTGACAATGCTTGGGTGCCATTGATTGTATATAAAGATGGATTATATGTCTCCGCTTCCTCCCACTGCACCAAAATGAAGCCTAAATATCCCGGGTATGGACACTGTTAGTATCACTGTCCTCACTGTCCTACGTGACCAATCACAAGCTCATCTCAGCTGTCAATCAGGACGTTTCACCTCATTTTCATAACAACTGATCACAACCAGAAAAAATACATCAGCATGATAAGAATGACCTCAAATGTATTTAGGTAATTAAATGTTTGGGAAAAATGGATTCAAGGTGTAATTTGACTTTTTAGTTTGGTCCATGTCCCATATGCTAACACGGAGGAGGCAGGGTTTATGTGACCTACAGTGCAGCCAGCCACCAGGGGGGCGATCCAGATGTTTTGCCTTCAGTTTTGGCTTTCACCATTGTGTATGTAAATGTAATATTCAGAGTTAAATAATGTTGATTTAATCTCTCTAATTCTTTTCCTGAAGTGCCGTCCAGGAGAGGATGTTGACACTGTTCTGATCTGAGGAACAAAAGGATTATGTAGTGATATGGGTCTGTGGCTGATTTAATCGCTTACTGGGTCTGAAGTGGGGGGGGCTGGTAGATCTGAAGCGATCGTGCTCTGAATCCCGGGGGTCATGGACCACGTAGACGGGCAGATGGGTAGTTTTGAGTGATGCTGTGGAATATTGCCACTAATGCCAAGGATCAAAAGAGATGAGTGACGACCTTTCACCTTAAGTCTATGACAGAAGGAGGCTGACCTGGTTGTGTGTGTGTTAGGGCCCGAGAGGAGCTGTTCCTGAAAACCAGTCAGCATTTAAAGATCCACAACCTGCTCACAGGACAAGCACACAAATGTTCAAAGATATTGAAATATTCACTAACGCTGTATTTTTTTATAATATCAGTTATAGGCATTTTAGTGTTTACCAACCAGGTGAGCTAATAGGTGTCACCTGGTTAGGTGTCCCTAACGTCTTAATTCGTGGTTCAGACTGGTACAAACTGGTGCCTCAGACAGTCAGCGAGGTCGCACACTGAGGCAAGAGACAGAGTGGGCGCAGTCGGATGCATATTCATGTGGAGCAGAGCAAAGCAACACGAAGGCACAAGTCGTTAAATGATTAGCAAACTATGGAACAAATTATGCTTTTCTGGATAATATGTGAGTTCTGAGGTCAGTCAGAGGCAAAGCTGCTCCACAAACATGCACGTGTGTCCCTCTTTAGCTATTTTACAGCCACCTCGACATGAGCACAGTGCAACCAAACACTTTGTTGATCTAAAGATCTTTAGTTTTGGAACATGCACCTCAGCTCCTGCACTAAAGTCAGACATGTTACGTGCTCATTAGCCGTCCCACAACCTCCACACCCTTATTTGCTACGTCCGGCAGTGGCACTGAACTTTGACATGGGGCCTAATTTACAAGGTGCACAATATGGCAAACAGATGTATTGATACTTGGCTGCACCTGTGCACTATACGCACACAATTACAAAATATTTAAGCTTATCTTTCATATATTTTTCTTTTGCTTTCAACAAATGATGTTCAGTAAATTGCAATTCTGCTTTTTCTTTCATGAGATGCTGAACATTTGAGAAGGTAACAGACATGTGACATATCAGCAGTGAGATGTTCCTGATTCTGTCCATGTGACTTCAGATAGACCATAGTATTTATACACAGATGTATATTATTATGTACAGTGTATGGTCGACACAATGAAACCCAGGCCCCACCCATGGGTGTCTGCTAGGCCCGTTTAGCACCTTAAGAGATTTACATAGTCTGTTTTATGAATAGGGAGATTATGCTTGGGGGTTGGCTGTTGTCTCCCATCGCTGCACATTATCTCCTCCAGTGTGTGCTGGTGCTTATGATGCATGCATATTGTGGGTTGTGTTATTTCAGTATTGGGTGGGGGGGGGGACAACTGCCCCCAATCAAGTAGAGAAGAGACCAGTGAGGATAAGGTACAGTGGGGCTTTGCTTGTCCCTCACAAGGATCCTTTTGTCTGCAGATCATCTACCATCCCAGCCTTTAAAGAGGATTATCACATGTTCTAACATTTAACTGGAAGCACGGTTATCATCTCCCGACGGCGAGCCCTCCGCCACATAAGCAGACTATGAGCGGCTACGCATTGCTGAGCACATACATCAAGCGAAGCAGGTGTTTACAGTTCACTGCGGCCTCAATTTACCTGTGGTGGTTGATTTATAACAGATTTCTGAGTTTGACAGTGTCAGTCATGTGTTAAGCATTCCTCATGCATACATAACCTTCTAAAAACTGACTATTAAGTTTAGATTTACGATGAGCCGTCGCTGCTCCGTCTCTCTGGTGCACGACCCATCAAGGTTCTTCTATCACAGCCTCCTTTGCCTGGTCGAGGCATCACCCGTGCAACACGTTCTCCTTTTTGTTCATCTCCCATTTGTGCTTGTGTGAAAACGAGGGGACGGGAAGAGATGAAAGGGGGAATTGCGTGAATAAAAGTGGGAGGGGAATTGGAAGAGAGGCATAAGTGGGAAAAACAGATTGGCATGTTGCAGACTTTTAGTTTTGAGTGTCCCTGCTCCGTATCGCCATGAGCTGCCGTACAAATTGGAATTGAAACCCCAGCTGGCCATGAGAAATCCATTGTGATTTTTTTTCAAATCATGTATCCCTGTCTTCCTGGTAAACTTATTATTTTCTTCCTTTATATAAGTCCTCCTCCCCTTTTGTCCTTTTTAATATATGTGTTAAGGCTCGCAGCCGGCTACAGGGTGAATTTGTTAAAGGAAAAAAAAAAAGCACTGGTATTTTTATAAATAATGGTCTGGCTTCTCCCTGGAAACCTTCGAGGCTGAGTGCCTGGCATATAGCACCCCCTAATGTGTCTTCAGAATTTATCTGGTCCCACACCCAACAATATTCATCACAATGTAAAATGCAGCTCCTCTGCAATACATCACAATCCGGCCACAGGGCCACTTTAAATCAAAACTACATTGCCCTTGACGTCTGCATTAGGCCCATAAACTACCCCCATTCAGGCCCAATGGACGTTGTGAGATCCTTGTTGACCACAGCATCCTGCGTGAGTGAGCATGCATGTATGTTAAGTCGAGAGGTGAGTTCTGGGTGGTGTTGCAGCAGGTGGAGACTCTGTGTCTGGGCCGTCCCTGACTGAGCAGTGATTTATGGACTCTACCTGCTCAGTGGCATTGGTCCAGACTTGATATGGGCTCTGCACTGCTCACACGCTGTGTTCCTGCCAGGATTTTTCACGACGACGGGGAAGGGGGGGGCGCACTGATGTATTTGCCTGATGGCCAGTCCAGGCATGTGGGTGGCGCGTGCAAGAGTTGTACGCTGGTGGTCGATTGGCTATATAGATAGGTGATAAATATATATATATATATAACTTTATGTTTAATGTAGAAGTTGGCTGGTTAAATCAAACTCTCCCTGGCCCCTCTCTCTCTCCATCTTGCATTGAGCTGCAGCTGCGGCCACTCACCTTGGCTAAGTATCACCATGTGACTCCACTTCCTGCATCCATCATTTCAATTTAAAAGCACTATGCAGGGATGTGTAATTGCGACTTCATGACATTGCAGTGATGCATATAGTGGACTCTTGATGGGAGTTTTATCTCCTCTGCTACAGTGTTCCACCAGGCCCTCATACACTGCATGTGGTAATGCACAGCAACAGCCACACCTGGGTATGTAGTGATTTGTGCCGTATTTAAACAGATCAGGCAAATGCACAGACACGTGCGAAACACATTGTGGATGGAGCGTCGGGGAATGGTTTCAGCAGAGGGCATTTGCTTTATTAGTACTTAAGACGGGGGAGTGAGTGTGTTTGACTTTTAGATTGACTTAGCAGCCAGAGATCAGATGTATCCAGCTGGTTTCCACATACCGCATGCATCAGCTCTGTCTGTGGCACATCCGAGAGCACTTTCCCATCTCCTTTAGTCTCCTGCACTGCTGGGTGACCTTGACTGAAAGGGATACCCTCACCTCCCAAGTAGATGCGGTGTAAAAAGCAAGGAGCAATTGTAGCGTGTAGATACAGCACCAGGTCAGTGAGGTGTTTGAAGATGGTTTGGGCAACGGATAAGCCCAAGTGTTGACAAACTGATCCAACCTGTACAGAGTGGAGAAACACTCCGGAGGGAATCTGCCAGTCGTCCAGCAGAGGAGTCTTGATATTGTATACTCATCAAACTGTGGAATTTAATTTACACTGTGATAGTCCATAAGAACCGTATAGACCTGTCCTTCACCAAGCACTGTGGGACTCCCTCTATTACCCTCATCTACTCTTAGGGCTGCGAACACACCGTCATGCCTCGTGAGTCTCTGTATGGTGGTCGGTGAGACTTGCATCCTGCAGGAAGGAGAACACATCAGGCTGTAGCAACCTGACTGTATCTGTTCACTGGGACGCTGTGAGATGGTCACCACATGGGAGCAACGACCCGTTTAGAGGAATTCACCTCATCTCCGCCTTCGGGATTCATCGGTTCCCCTTTTGTGTCTGCCGTATTAGATAGGTGAGGATGTGGTGTTTTTAAGGGGCTGAGGTTGGATGAGCGGGGGTCGGTAGTCATTCCTCTGGTCCCTGAGGAGGTCCCTTACAGCGAATGTATCCACTACCATGACGAAAGCTACCTTAAGTACATTAGATAGTGGCACTGCCCAGACAAGAGCCTCTCGAAAACTACTCTAGCACAATCTACTCCAGCATACTTTTTCCCCAAGTGGACTTCCCCAGGTGCAGCCTCCTGGACAGTACTTCCCTCAGCTGCTCGGCATAGATGAATTTTTGAGGCCCAATTTTTCTAGTACTGAACCAGTGACACTGGTCTTTGGGGGCAGTAGCCCAGTCTGTTGAGGAATCTTCCCCAAAAATGTCTTTTAGGCTTAGTGCAATAATCTGAGGTCCCTATGTCAACAGCAGGGACACAGTCTGTTCCATCAGTGAACATTTAATGTGGCTGCTGTCGCCTAAAATATCTCCAGGAATGTCGGGGGATTGTCCTAGTTGGTCACTTTGCAGAGCGTGAGGCCAGAGAGATGTCAGCTTCCCAACCAGCACTCTTTATTTAGCATACCGTGTTCTGCCGAGCCCCGGTCCATGGTGGACCTCCGCGTCCCAGCACTCGACTGAATATGAAAGAGAGAAGAGTAATTGGTCACGCAGATATAGTTGTGCTTATTAACTCACCTCGCATCACCACTCTCTCACCTGCAATTTAGCAGAAACCACGTCCCTTACCACAGAGTGCTTGATGGGAGATTTTTCTCTTTCTATATCTGGGGGAATAAAGAATAAGTTCCACAACACTCCTGTGCCTGTCATTAGCCTATCGAATTGCCACGGTGCAGCTGAAACCCTGCAACAAGCGCAGGGTGCAGCAGCTACAGCAGTGGATTAAATACGAAGCCTTGGGCGTATGGAATAAAATGTTCCAAATTGATTTGGCCTGTGCTGTTTGAATGGGGAAAGCTGCTAATAGCTTTTCATTAACACAGGTCCATTGCCTGCGTACATGGTGATTGTTCAGTAGACCCGCATTGAGACAGAAAGCAGATTCATTCACTTTAAACGGCAGTTATATCGACACGAGGGGGGTTGTGTAGATGACTCAATGCGTTTTGTGATTCCACATTGCTCTGATGGTTTAGATGGCATCTATTTATTTAGCCTATTGTTTGTGTAGTTTGGATCACAAGCAAACATGGACTGAGATTTGGAGAATATATTGTTGTGTTAGAGACATCAGCCACAAAATGACAATAATCAAACCCCTGTTAACAAATATGAACACTGAAAGAACTGTGGTCCATGTTGGATTCACCAAACTCTCAGGAAGTACATGTCTGAGCATTTAAAGATAAGCAAAATTCTATAATACGTCCTCTTCATCTCAATTCGTGGGTAAGTTTTGTCCTTGTGAGTAAAAATAATTTCACTGAGGGCAAGTAGTTGCCAAACAGCTGAGTCAGCAGTATAAGTTGCAATAGAGGAAACACTTTAAAAAGTATTGACACACCAATCGGCAATGCATTTCCAGAGCAGTGTTCTGCTGTGAGAGAAGTAACCGTTTGATGCAAAGTTAGATGCTAATGACTAATGACTTTAATGGGCAGTGGTCATGAGGATGGCAATGTCATGGAGATGAATAGGCAAATATTTCACAGATGATTTTACTCTGTCGGTCGAGGATGAACAACCTTCAGCAACTTTCATGAAGGCCCTGAGGCGGCTGTCGCAGTGAGAAACTTGAGGTAATTACTGCACCTTAGAAGTCAGAAAATATTCCAATTTAAAGAAGTAATTCCGAAAAGCCTTGATGAAGGTGATGGCGATTGAAGTTTATTAAAGTTGTTTATTTTTGTATGAATTTTGAGTTGTTGATGTTGAACAGGTATAAATAACATACAGATGAGGAGGATGGGAGTGTCACCAGATTTGCACGATGATCTTGCCAAGTGAAAAAAGAAAGGGGATCACCAAAGGTATAACATCTATAATTGATGAACAAAATGTGTGCGAGCCCCACAACCTTGCAACCACTCTGAGTTTTGTGTCCGAACCTGAGCTGAGCCAGATGTTTTCCGCGATTACAGAAATCAAACACAAATACAAGATCGTTTACTACTCGACAAGTCCCGATGGGCTGGGGTCGGGTATCCTCGCCCTAATGGACACATAAATACCTGATGGAGACCAAGTAGTTGTTGACATCTTTCAGTCTGAAGTGAACGACCAACCGACTGACTTCCCTGGAGCCAAATCGCGATAGCATGGATACAATGAAAAGCCAAACTTGCATTGCAAACAGATTTATCATCATCCACTCATTATACATTTGAGCAAAACACCGTTCTGCAAAGATAAATGACGCATTAAAAACTAATTTACACAATCAAACTAAAGAGATATTTAAAAAATGTCGGACCGAAGAGGAGGAAGGAGCAGATACTGAAAGATCCTGACTTTTAGCCCCTAGTTCGGGCCAAGCTTAAAAACTGTTGAATCCCATAATGCATCTAAATAGCATCTGCTGTCAGATGACCAAAAAATCTACCCCTCCAGTTTATAACGCAGTATTTCTCTCGAAGACTTGAAGCCTAATTCCAGATAACTGTGATGATATGAGACTTTAAAACGCTTCCTGCAGAGCCACAGAAAACACGAGACTGCTCCCAACTGACTTTTCCTGTAAAACAGTTCATATTTCAAAAGTAAACATTTCTGCCAGGTCCGGACTCATGAAGCATGTTTGTACCTTGGAGAAAAAACCTTTGAATGCTAAATTTAGGGATTGTGACAGTTTTGTTTTTTAAATCGTACGTGCCATTTTGTTTACAAATCTGCGAGGCCCACTGTGTGTTTTTCTTTGGAGCCGCAGTATCCAACAGTTCTCAGTATAGTCTGCCTGCCACTTTGTCACCAAGCTTTGGTGTCGCTATGGTTCCACTCTGTGTGTTTTTTACATCTGGACCACCTACCAGCACCACACACACACACACACACACACACACACACACACACACACACACACACACACACACACACACACACACACACACACACACACACACACACACCTGCTCTCCTCTCATTGCTCTCAGCAAGCCTTCTGCCAGTCTCCGCAGCAGTCAGCCAATCAGTCACCGCTCTGTAGTTTAGATCAGACGTGCTCCCCTCATTGGCCGACTCGGTGCAGCAGACAGCCAAGCTGGCGGCAGCGGCACTCTGGGAGAGTTGCTCTCGATTTGTTTTGTTGTAGAATGAGACATCCCATATTCAGGGCATGGCCGTTTCATTAGTTTAATGCCTCACCAGGTTAGAGCACTCATTAGCTAAATGCACCGTTTCTTTCCTAATCAGATCAGCTAAATCAGATCAGTCTGTATCATCTGCTACCTTTCTCACACAGGGAGGGGGATCTCCTGCTTTACCAAATATTGGGAGAACGATTGTTGTCCCGTGAGATTTATTTCAATCTCACACACAGTTCTCACCCCCCCTCCTCTCTCTCACTCTCTCCTTTCATTCAAACTCAGTTTCTCTCAAACAATTGTGAATGCCAAATATGTAAATACAAAAGAAATCTGCTTTTGCCTCTGGTCTGTTCACTTTGCATTCTGTGTACTGAGTGTTTGTGTGTTTCTCAGTTTTCTCATTCATTCTAACCCACTGCTGCAGACAGTATTTCTCAGAGGACCAACTCCAAGGAGAAAACTCAATCTTCCCGAAATGTTTCAATTCTAAAAAGGCGGCTCAGGAGTGACATGAATATACGTAGCCTGCAAAGTCAGGCCTTGGGTTCAGTAAATGAAAATAACTTTTATTTTATTTCTTTTTTCCCCCTCCTTTTTTCATTTTGATATATAGCTACAACAACACAGTAAATCAGAGAAATTGCATTTCTAAACTAATAACTTCCCCAATTTCTCACCCAACCCCCAACATAGTTGCAGAGAAAAGAGGAGTCAAACTCAAAGAGGAAATAACTTTTACGCATTATACAGTAGATTAACAATTTTCTCTGGTACAGGGGGTAGGGGGACAATGCATGACAAAAAGCATGCAAAAATCAGATATCTGACAGTGTGAATGAAAAGCTCCAGCAGCTGGAGCTCGATTTAGCGTCTCTTTATCCTTTATCTCTCTAATGTCCAACCCATGGGTATTCGTGAACCTCTGACCTCACTTCCCCCCCCGGTCCATGCCTGTCTTTTCACATGCCGCCGCTGTCCTCCGTGGAGATAAAAGAAGTGAAGCAAACCGATGAGATATCCCGATAGATAATTTATATAATCTTGCTGGCTCCTCATTTTTATTTCCCCCAAGCAAGGGACGGCTCGCTGAGACACTTGTCCCTCTGTCTTTGTCATCACGTTCACAGACATGTGATTAGGTGCAGATTTGCTTCTCACTCGTGTGCATACAACAGATATTGTCTGGAAGTTTTGGAAAGTTGCTTTCTCTGCAATCTTTCAGTGCTGGACCTTTCTACCTTTCTCAAAAAAAAAACAGTAACAGCAGATTTCTCAGGCTCCACACAGGTATTTATTCATCCCTTTGATCAGACATGTAATTCTCTCTCGTATTAGTTGCTGTCCTAGCATTGATTAACTGGTATTTTTTGCGCCTATCCAGAGTAATTGATACACATGAGAGAGTGGACTCTTAGTTTTCAAAGTGGATATGGTGCAGTTACATAAACATCCGAGTAAACTACATAAAAAGGGAGGAAACATTGCATTTATTTGCATAGTAATTCATTTTTGGCCCTCTTATGTGCTCATAAACCTCACATGAGTGCGCCTGCAAAAGCAGAGAGTGATAAATAAGTAATATGAACTAAGCCTGGCTCCCTCTGCTCTTTGGGGAGCTGCTGTGTTTTTTTTATGTGTTTCACGAACATGCAAGATCCCAATTTACCTTTTCAAACCCAAACGTAGATTAGGTGATCATTAGAATAGTTACCTTTATTTATTTGTCTTTATTTCACTAGAGTATAACTGAATGCTTTACACCTCCAGTGCATTTACATTCAGTGATCTAACAGTGATGTTTTACGTTGTTTCTCTTCTTTGCCAAACAAGGTGAGGGTCTTGACAACATCAGGAAGTTTTAGCTGAAGTGAGGGAGAACATAATCTTGGGACTAATTATGTCCAAGTATTTTCAGCCACAGTTCCTTCTGGTGGCTTCCCAAGTCTTAAACCTATACTCTACATATATCATTTTTATGTCACCTGGAATTCATCTTGGCACTTACTTACACACCTTGTGTTCAGCCGGAGATATGCATCATCCATTATTTCCTACACGCTGACTGACTGTGTGAGCTAGTGTTTGGCATAGGCAGTTGACAGAGGCCTGTCAGCTAGAAAAGATACTCAAGTATTTTTCCCTGTATTTTCCCCATTAACCCTCTCAGATTGGACTTACTCTGAAAATACTTTCTCCTTTCCTCTTCTTGGATTCCTCTAATAATGTCCACTTCGCCTCCTTCACTGGCTCAGAGGCTGATGAGAATACCAGGCTAACTTTTCCCTTACAAGCCAGCTGCTAACTCTGGCTCATAACTGCTGTGGTTGTTGGTGTGTGACGTTTAGCAAAAAGCATGTCACAAATGTTCCTGCGTGGTTAAACCGGTTACATAGTGCAATTCCAGGCGATCTGGGAGAGTGCTGGGGCAACGGCAGAGATGCCATTCTGCCTATTTTAAGTTTGTGTACCACCTAAATGATTTTAAAGCTGTGGTTTTTTGGGGTTAAAGAAACTACATTGTGTGGCTTTGAAGATAAAATGCACAGCATTGTGTAACCGTAAGAAAGTGAGGCAGTGACTCACTAAACAGGGTGTAGTCTGCTGGAATAATAAGATAATATTACTTAGTTTTAACTTACATTAAATCGCCTTCTTCTAAATAAAATACTTTTGGGCCACACCTGAGTTGCATGCACTTAAGGGGGAGTTGAGTGTTCTCTCTGCACAGCCGCTAGTCTAGTGTCTAACAATAGCCTGCGTGTGAGTCTGTTTAGGGACCATCGGTAAATTATAGCTAAAATAACACTCCCCCTGTCACTATCGTCACCAGCAACTGGTCTGGAAAACGTGAGAGCCCCATGCTGCTGTGTTTGGAAATGAAGACGTAGCGGAAAGATGGATACAATGACGACCGCACCAGTGCTGTGCCCCTTTTATAGAAATGTATATTGAAACCTTCAGAAAAACAAACATACTGTCATTTGCTGTATATTGTGTCGGTCTGTGCTTTAGAGGGAAGGTCTGGTTACTGTAGATGTAGACTCTGCTCGTAAGGCAGCACAAATGAATTGCATTTGTCCTAAATAAATGTTAGCAATTGCATTAATGTAGCTTGTTCACTTTAAGTTGAACAAAGTTAATTAACGTTTTATTAAGTGATTTTTTTTTTGGTTGGTCCAACAATTTTCTATTTTTCAATTCACTGCTGCACCTACTTCCAGTTGCTAGGATTTGATTTGACAATTACTGTTGCTTTTTGGAAGAATTTTACACAGGGCACATTTCCTCATGAATGTAAACACCATCAATATCAGGATGGAAGTTTGCACCTTATCCTTATGGTTTCGGATGCACCGAAGCACAAAGCTAACACGCCTGGCTGACGTGTCCCTTTGCAGCTGTACTACAGTTATATTGTTATACACAGCATTATCTGAATGGCTATTGAACAGTAGGATGCAAGTCACATTCTAGGTTTTCCTGCTTGCCGCACAGCAGACTTCCATTGACTAGCACATGATGTTAATGTAGAGATGTGCAACATGTGAGCAGCAAAGACCAAGAAGCCACCGAATTCATCAACAGGATTTATTTGACATTGTTCAGTGGAATTCTCATCAGTATAAATCAAGACGGATCCCTCTGTTTTGAAGGGAACGTATTTGTGTCACTTACAGTTAGTTCTGCCCGTCACTCATCTGTGTGTTTTTAGGGCTTGACAGTGTCAGACTCAGTTTTTGAAATCAACTGCTCAGCCCCTCTGAAAAATGAGCGGACCTGCACATAACAATGTGATTGTAAGGTGTCATGTTTCTGAGGGACTAGCTCCTGGCAGACACTCACCGTGTCCCTGTGGGTGTCAGCTGACTGACAGCAGGCAGAGTGTAATGTAATGCACGCACTGATGTGAGACCGCTTCATTCTGGGAGCAACTGTGAAACCAAAACTTTAGACAAATCCAAATAGAAGGCTGCATGTTTACGGCAATGGATAAATTGGCAATTTGTCTGAGTTTGTTGTTTTTCATGCTGTACAGAAAATTAGGCAGCCAAATGGCCTCAACGGTAATTTGGGGACTAACCAGAGCGGACCTTGGTCCAATTTTGAATTCAACAGATTCAGCTCACTGTCCAAAATGTCCAAAACTTATCAGATATTTTCTACAAAAACTGACACCTTTATATTACCTGAACACATTTTCACACAATCCACAAAATGGGCAGACCTTATCAGGTGTCATACATCATTTTAGATTTTTCTCCCATGAGGGGTTGCTTGGCAAGGTATTTCTGTTGAGATATATTCCGTCCATGCATCCAGAGTTTATTCCGCTTATCCTTTGAGGGTTGTTAACATTAGACGAGAGTCAGAACATCCTGGAGAGGGGGTCCAGTCTATCATAGGGAAAACAACCATTCACAACTCACAGATAATTTAAGTCTTCAGGTAACCTAAACTGTAGATCTATGGACTGGGAGAGACCATGTGACCGAAGTACCTATGTACAAAAGCTGCAGTTGAACCAGGGGTCAAACTCGTTTTCTTGCTGTGAGGTGCCGGTGCTAAACCGCTGCAACAATATGCCACCCTGTTAAGATATTTTAATTCAGATATTATAAAAATATATCAAACGTATAAAAAAGTAGTGTTTATTGAGATATCTTGCATTTTAGAAAGACTCAATTTGAGACATCGCTTGAGTGACATCAGTCCAAAGTGATGACATGCCACTTCTTCAGCCAAGAGACAAAGGTCACGTTTCTCCCAGCTCTATCATGCACTGTGCAAGTAGTGGAAACTCTATAGAAATCCTTCTTCACTCTCTGAGGGCAGATTACCCTCCTCTCTGCCCCTCGACGTCGTTGGCATTTCAAGAACCCGATCGGGGCCATTTTCGAGAGTTGCCCGAGCTGACCTGAATAGTTATTTAAAGCGGGTCAAGTTATTTAAATGCAGTGACATCAGAGCGGGTCACTCCGAGTGGCACTCGTGGAGCAGTGAGGCATGAGCTAGTTCTCTTAAATGGTAGTTACCTTTGAATCGCAAGGTTAAACTGCCCGACAGATCTGCCAAAGGGACAAATGAAAGGGCCTAGCAGTTCGGCTGGCATAATGTTAGGATTGTAGGGGTGCCAAAGGGCCCTGGTAGCTGGTCCATAGTCACTGTTTACACGCTACTGGAGAGAGTGTTCATCCTGGACGAGGTCCCGCTACTGGACAGATCTCACACAGCATCGCAGCCAGCAGCCAAGCAGGAAAACCCACTGAGTGCCACTGGGACTGGGGCTGCATGTAGTACTGGCACCGTCCAGTACCTCATTAGATAAAAAACAATACATAAAAAGGAACAGTGTGTCTGTTTATCCCGAGTAATCTGCACACTCGGACTGAAAGGTTGGCTTCATTAGTTGTGGTGCAGATACAGCAGCAATGTCTTGTTTTTCCTCATTTAACAAAAAAGCTTAACTGCTCTAATACATATGCACTATTGAAGTGTTTCTGTTTAAAGTATTTTAGTTTAATTTAGCATTTTTGATCAAAGCCAATAAGTTTAATACCTTGCTCTGTGCTTAGTGCAGCAGTACACAGACTAACCTTTTCTTGACATTCTTCCCAATATCTCAAGGTAAGACCAGACGATAAACAATTAATGTCCCACGTCAGCAGAGACAGCACATTGTATATTAACCTTTTGTTTACCTCTGTATGTTGACTGACCTAAATGTAAGATTTGTTTTCCACTCTCAGAATAGCTTCTAGCGAGGGAACAGGACTTGAGTCACGCTAGCGGCCCTGTCAGGCTGTACTTTGGGTACAGCTGTTGAAAAGTCAGAGGATTACTGATGGGGACAAGTCTGAGTCTTATGACGATCCGAGCAATGAGACGTTTCACTCAAAGCTTCAAATGTCACCCTCGTGCCCCTAGAGAAAAAGACAGGGGATCAGTCACGTCATAAGGATTCTTCCTCTGGCCAACATTGATATCAGCACCAAATTTCATGGGAATCCCTTCGCTAGCTGTCATTTCAGACATGTCAACCTCAGGGGAAATAAAGAGAGATCACCATAGATTGTAGTATCTATGCCAGGGAACCATGAATATCTGGACTTAATATCACAGTAATACATCGAATATGACTACAGAGGTGGACACTATCCTAAGAACAGCACTAACGTGGGTAAAAAGAGTTTGTTTTTACTATCTTCAATGTTTCATTTGTGTCCCAAATGTTTCCGGGAGGGCTTAGCAGCTGGCTTAGTGGTTTCTAGCAGGATCACTTGCTAAATACCAAGACTTATCTGTTTTGTGGTGTCTATCCAAGAAACCGCATCGAGCAAAAAATAGGTTTCGATATTTACCTAATGACGAAGTCGGCAAATTCATTATGAATCCTGTAAAAACAAATTTGAGCCTGCACGGTGCAAATTGTCTGCAGACATTACAAGAATGGAGTTGGATGGGGTCACATCCAAATACAGCTGTAATTAATTCCGATCATGAATTATTGCTAAATGCGTGTTTCAATAAACAATGAATCTTCATTTATGTATGAAAAGTGTCGCTGTTGGCATTCATGAGAGCAGGGGCGTCAAGCAAGTCGTTCAGAGGGGGGGCGAGAGCGGGGTACATGGGGGTTCTTCTCCTGTAATAATAAGAATATAGTGATGCAATTTTCTGCAATTTTACATATATATATATATATATATATATTCAAAGATATGGGGTTTGGACTTTTTCAAAACTACACTCAAGTATTGTAGCTCAGTAATCCCCCCCGCCCCAGTGTCGTCAGGCACCATACTTATATGTATTATATGTATATTTATTTAAATATTTTCATGTCAGTTATTTTGTTCTGGCTATTTTTCTTCTGCATTATCACATACAGACAAATAGCTGAATCTTTTTCAAGGGCTCGGAGTCATAAAAAAATCACAAAATACACAATGCAATTTATTTCAAAGTACATAGACGATAAAGCAGCAGATTTAAAGGAACCAGACATCATGGTTAAAGCTGTATTTTAAAACATGATGCATGGGAAGCAATACAGATGAGAACGGGCTGACGACAACAACTCGGACTGAGCTGTTGTCGCCTATTTTCCAAACTGCTCAGTGTCCTTGAATGATCATCACCAGTTCATTGCCCTCTATCCTGTGACCACAGACACACAAACTGATAGAACTATACAGAGATTTGAGTCTGTTGATTTCTGGGGTCATTAAGGTGTTTACCACCTTAATCTCTTTAAAGGCTAGAGTTGTTCCTTTTTGTTGAGGCTCCCTCGCTAGTGCCTCTTTCTTGTCAAGACAGAAAGTCCTCACTCATAACTAACTCGCCAGTGAAAGGACCGGACAGGACCACAAAGATTAATTGCTGTCATGAGAATTTTGGGGTATTTCTGAGTAGTCTGGAGTAGTTGGATCAGGAGTTGGATTAAATTGTCTCACGGGTCACATATGGCCCAGAGACTGGAGTTTCCCCTGACTCAGGCGTAGTCGGCAACTTTCATTGGCTCCCTCTTATCAACTCATCTAATCAGGATCTGTGATTAATTTAACACAGGCCAATTGAAAATTTATCTTCTTTTTCATTTCAATAGATTGATAAGATGCCCACAAACTGTTATCTTCATGACACCCCACAAGTCTTTTTACGATTTCAATCTTTGTTTCTTTTTTTTCTTTTTTTCATCCCTGCAGTATAACTTGTTTAATGATCCGTGTCCCTCGTTTTCCCCAAGGTCCGTTTGCACTGCCTCCTGAAAGGACTGACTCAGGAGTAGAGAGAGGTAAAAGTTGGCCCTTTGACTCGTGTCTCACCTTAAAGATAGTTGCTTAGAAGTAAATCGTGTAGCCTATACTTCTCAAAGCTTTAAAGGGGACATAGCATGCAAATTCCACTTTGTTAGTGCTTCTACACGTTAATGTGGGTATCTGGCATGTCTACCAACCCAAAAACTCTGGGAAAAAAACACTTGCGCGTTTTGTTATGGTTCCTCTAAGTCAGAAACGTCATGCTTGAGTGACTCGATTGAGCTTCCTGGGTTTTGTGTCGTAACAAGGCACTGGAAGTCTCCCTACATGGTCTTGGCCAGCAGTGTGGAAGACTTCCGCAGTGTTCAGCACTACTGTAACACTGGCACAAACACACAGAGCCCCCCCACTCGTTATGCCGGGTTTACACCGGACGCGGAAGCGCCGCTGCGAGGCAGCGCAGCGCCGCTCTCAAGCGCGCAGCCGCCTGGCTGTTCACACGGGACGAGCATTTCTCCGCTGGTCAGCCCCATAGACTGTATATATAAGGTCAGCCCACGATTCTGCTTTCTCCGCTTGTTGTTGTACCCGTTGAATGTCGGGGCTGGGGGTAAATGATGGTCTTCATAGCCCCCTCTCTTTCTCTGTCTGTCTGCTTGTGTGCTTGTAGTGGATGGGCAGAGGGGGACATTTAATTATGTGATTGGGAAAATTAAAACTCCAGGACAACAGAAGGGGAATACAAAGTATGGGATGCATATTTGATAATTTATATCATATAAAATATGTAATTTATATCGTTTAAAATCATGGGGGGAGAGGGGGGGGGGAGCTGGCTCATTAGCATTTAAAGGAACAGGCACTCAAAACAGGTCACTCTGTGGAGGGCTGTTTTATACAGGGTAAAAAGGGTGCTGTTTTAAATGATCCTTGTGGTATTTTGACCAAAGTATGTTACAGACATTTCATTAAGACCCCAAGGAACCATATCAACTTGTGGTAAAATGGGCATGCTATGTCCCCTTGAACACTTTTATAGATTCCTCGACTCCAGGTAAAGTATTCTTCTTACCCTCATCATTTCTTCTTAGAGGATACCATCCGATGGTCTTTTTTCTTTTTCCATCTCATTGTAGCTGAGATCCATAGTTTTCTACTTTTGCGGATAATGAAATGTCATAAATAGCTGATCCAACCTCCTGAGATGATAGCCATTACAGAGCACGTGGCCTTTGATTTAGACTGGCTTACCCTTGCTGATTGCAGGGTTTGTTTTACATTGCAGCTCCCATCTTCGAGAGTAATGGCTTTGGAGATGGGATTTGGCACTCGGACAGAGCGGTAGTGAATTCATCCGTCCACCCGGCACTGCCCCTCGGAGCATAAAACACTGTAATGTGAAAGTATAGAAGGGGAGGAATGTGTAATAGTGGTGAAAGTGCAATTCTGCTTCCCATAAAGTCAATCTGAAGTCGCTTCAATCAATGCGATCGTGCCAGCTCGATGAAGTGGATCGGCCACGGAAGAAAAGAAAAATTTTAAGCACCGCTGCCACCGAAAGCCGGAGATACCAGGTTCCACAGTGGCACAGCCGCTTATGTCACATGCCATCAGTTGTTTAACTTTGTAAAACCATTTTGGCATCAGTGAGAAAAATCTTACTCCCACTCAGCCTGAGACTAACGTGACTGAACACATTCGAACATATTTGAATTTGTGCATGGGGCCTTAATGAATGTGTGTGTGTGTCTACTTCACAGTCTCTAAATGAAGCTGGACTCAGGTAACCTTTCCAGCCAATAAGTTTCTGGGTAGACGTGCTGCAGTACTTCCTGTCTCTTCAACTCTATGTCTCGGTGTGACACCAGCCCTGAAGACTGCTGTCGCTTCTCATTTGTCACCAGCTAAATAAGAGCATGATTATCCTTTACTCTGACTTTCCCTACGTTATTGGCTCCTCACCCTTTAGCTGCCCCTTACATCCTATTAAAAAGTGCGTCGTATGACAAGCGAGTGTCATAGGTTTGACTTTCATCATGACTTATTAGTGTCTCACACTTCCCTCCTGGTTTTTCCTGCCTGGGGTCAAACCAGGCTCTGGTGAACAGCCATTTTGTCTGTATTATGGATGTGATTTTAATTTAGTGTTGTGGTCCCTAAAAGATTTGTTATCAGACATATCTAAAAAAAGACTCGGAGGGAGGCAGAGAGAGAAAGCGAGACACGCAGTGTGCGAGCGATCGTGCTGATTGCTGAGAGAATAGAGACCGAAAGTAAAAATTCATTTCTTCTTACGTAATGCAATTCTGTGGTTTAGCAGTGATGTGTCTGGAAGTGTCTGCGTGAATGCTGATTGCAGTCTGATGTGGAAAAAGTAAAACCTTCTCTGGATCCACACCCAATGCACAAACGCATGCACACTTGTCACCTTAACTGGAACCATCACAACAACATAGCTAACTCAAACCTAAATAAATCCCAACACCAACCATTAAATCAAGTCGCAGCCATCAAAGAGTCGTTTGTATGTCTGGACTGACCACAATGTCCTCACCAGGCATGCATACAGCATCTTGGCTATTTGGTGTTACATTTTATTGCTGTATATATGTAATGAGACACTGAGGAAGCGGAAGGAAACTAAATTTACTGGTTGTATAGTGTGTGCAATAGAGGGGGGGGGGGGAAAGCCCCTTCAGTGTTTCAAGTTTGCCGAACCTCGTAGATCCCTCGTCGACCGAGCTACGTTGCTAACCCAGATATTAAAATTAATTTCCATGCAGAAGACGTGTACGATGTGGTCATTGTTGATCGGGGATTTAGATATGCAAATGTGAGAGAGAGGCAGAGAGAGAAAGCCTCCGTGCTCATCTCTGTGCATCGGTAAACGCACATGTAGATTTATGAATGCTCGGCACCCTCTCGAGCGACAGGGGCTGATAGCATGACCAATCACTTTTCAGTAATGCCGGGTTTTAGTGTGCGGGCTGACTATGCCAGGCGATGTTATAAATGTAAGCAGCTGATTGGTGTGTGTCACTGGTTGTGCACACATGTCAAAAGTCCTTTTTATCAAATAAAAAATCACCTCTGCAAGAAGTGTAGCATTAAACCCCGGGCACTCCACATTTGGGCTTTTCTGCTGGTGAGTTATGTAATTGCAGCTTAGGCTTGACACTAAAATACCAGGATGAAATGTTGTTAAATCAACCGTGGCTGGTAAATGTCTTGTTTAAGAATGACACTGATTATCTCCCCTTCAAGACACTTCCATTTGACATGCTGCCATCTTAAAACCATCTGTGGAAACATTCAACGAGTTATATTGCAACAACAAAACAAGTCTGCAGCGGCACAGCCAGCACCGATGATGATGTTGCTCTGCAATACTAATATTTGGCTCCGATGCAAAGTAAGCATTGCCAATACACCTTAAATCACAGGAGGTATGAGGAGGAGGATGCTTCCCCGTTATCTTCATCCCCTCTTATCCTTAGGGCTTCATTGTTCTCAGCAAATCGTGTGGAGGTGTCCTAAGATGTGCCAATTTTTTATGTTGTTTGTGTTCCCCTTCTTGCTGAAAATTTATTGTGAGTGTTATTCTCCGTCTGCAGAGATGGCAAAAAAGTATGCGTGACTTGCTGTGGTTCAGGGAAAGGCAAGAGTACACAGGAGGTAGGCGAAGTGAGTCTTCCAAATGTGACAGTGTGGGACCTTCCAGGCACAGACAGACAAAAAAGGAAAGTCCACATGGATGCACATGCAAATCCACACAAACACACAGTGGTTAAAGCACAAAGAGCAGAAAATATACTGTATACAGAAGGACCTCCATGCAGGCACGCATTCCTCTTTCCCTCTTACATGCGCTCTCCTCACGTACGTACACACACACACACACACACACACACACACACACACACATAAACAGACACAGTGTGACACACTACTTGTTTAACCCCGCAGTTCACATAGGAATGAATTTGAATTGAGTTACGGCAAAACACAGAAATAATGAATCATTAAGTGCAAGCAAGAGCGACTTAGATCCGGCAGTGTTGTGCACTCACTTTGCACATTAGCAGCCTCTTACACGCCGACAGACAGCGGGACCGCGATCTTTCATCTCCGAACAGAGAGGACACCAACAGAGCCGGCTGAAGGTGGAGAGAGAGAGGGATACCGGGAGCGAAATTGAGAGGCTGAAAGCAGTCGGAGGGGAAGAGAAACAGGCTTTGGGAGGTTTATTTTGAGGAGAAATTGGGTTGAACAGGAAATGATAGGGGGAAGCAGGAGAAGAGAAGGAATACGGAGTGGAGGGCATAGGCACAGATGGAGGGATGAGAGGTTTTTATTTAGGAGGCAATGATTTGATTGGTTTGCCGTGTGCCAACTGAATGCCAGCGATGATGGTTGCTGTATTGTTCTGTGCGAGCACGTCTGACAGCCGGCCACTTAACTCAGTGACCTGTATCGCAGCACAGGGTCGCAGCCACAACAGTCCCTTAATCGGGCCAAAAAAAAAGTTGTTCATCCCGCAGGAGCCCTGTACCTCATCCAGCACACATCATCTCCTCTTCACTGGCAAAAACCAGCGGAGTAATGACTGTAATTACCAGGTCGTACCCTTGTTTGACTCACTCCTGCGAGGCGAGCGTGCGGAGAGGATTAAAAATGAGGCAAACAAATCAACAAGAAACGAGAAAATAATAATGAATGCGGAGTGCACATGAGTTGGAGCTGCTTTCATACTAACAGAGGAGAATTTTCAGATTAGCTTTTGATTGAGTGCCGACCTCCAAACGGTTTTTGTTAGGAATCATTTCAAATTGACCACAATTGCAATTCGCACCAGTGTTTTTCATCCAGTCTGTTTCTTCAATCTTAAAGCTCCGCAACTATGAAAGTAGATTTCTTCTTTGTGCGTAACTCATTATCCAGCATGAAATTACTGCCACGGCCGTTCTCTTGCATTTTGTTGGTTGAAAGTAGACGAGGACCTTTTTTGCAGTGCTGCTGTTGTGGCCTGTAAATGGCGACGGATGCCATCAGCAGAGCATCAGCACACTTTACAAAAATCTATGTCCTGTGTTCATTCAACCCATCATACATTTATGGCGTTCCGGTAAAGAGCAGCCCGAAACGACCTGCGATCGTATCAGCAACGTCACCCTCAAAATTCCGAGGCAAGTGAGAATGGCAGCACTTCGGAAGCCCATGGGCAACACAGCCGGAAATCTGGAAATCGTTGTGTCCATCTGAGCGTGTGCGGAGACGTATTGCGGCTGGCAGTATGATGCTTTATTGAGAGGTTAGCTGAGGGTATTGGGAGGAAAGGAACAGGATGGAGAGGCTAAGTGACAGAGCAGAGTAGTAAACTATTGAGCTACTCTAAAAAAAGCTGCTCGCTGTCAGCCACTTAACAGATGCCCTCCTTTTTTCAGTAGCCAGTTGATTTTTGAAGTGAAGTTGTGGAGGAGCGTTGAACTCACTTCAACTTTGCCATAAAGTACATCGAGGGAACTTGAATGGCATTTTTCAAGATTATTCTAAAGCAGCGTGTCAGGATATTATTTTCATTTTACTGTTATATTTCAATAACACTTTATATTCAACTTTAAATTAATACTAAACCAAAAACACAGTGTATTCTGCTCAATTGTAAACTTCAAATGTTAGCGAGCCATGCTAACTCGCTTACTAGCTGCAGGCAATACTTCCTCATTTCATTAGCTAACAATATTCCTGTCTACTATTTCCAACTGTGTGTGAACTGCTACTGGATGCTATTTGAGTCTAGGCTAACATTGTTAACTCTTAATCCGAGTTAGGGACATTTAACCTTGAATAACCCAAACTTAATGCCACAGAAGCTCCTTGTCTTTATGTACTTTTTCCTTGTAAAAGTGACAGAGACACTTTAAATATGCAA
This sequence comes from Hippoglossus stenolepis, assembly GCF_022539355.2. Classification (NCBI taxonomy): domain Eukaryota; kingdom Metazoa; phylum Chordata; class Actinopteri; order Pleuronectiformes; family Pleuronectidae; genus Hippoglossus; species Hippoglossus stenolepis. Next base: position 22,862,946 of record NC_061487.1, on the reverse strand, counting down.
ACCACAAAGTGCAAATCTAACATGTTGCTCATTCAAGTGTACTTATCTGTAGGAACCATCCCAACCAGGGATGTGTTAGAACAATGTAACAGATTAATATTGCAATATAATAAAACTACTGCTTTTAGGTCTTCTTACAGGGATTACAAATTGTAGGATGCTAACTTCTTTGCTGTTCTGTAAACTTTGGCCTGTCGTTTGGCAAAATACCATGTACAGTTATCGAGTGCTTGTTTAACCTCTCACTGTACCTCCCTTTTTAAAATGAGTCAGCCAAAGACACGGCATTAGGTGAGGCTTGAGCGGATAGAGCTGAAAGATGAAAAGAAGGGTAACTGGAGCAAATGGTCAGTTGTAATAAGAGACCAAACATAATCCTTCAAGTCACAGTATGGGCTCAAATTAGGGTCAATTCGATTTTAAATCCTTAAAATAAATCTGCATGAGAAATTCTATTAGGTGCACGCCATGTGTAGACGAGGTTTGCATGTGAAAGAAGTGTGTGCATCTTTAGAAATACTTGTATCTTTAAAACTAAATGCGAGTGAGTAAAATCTGTGAGCGAGTGTTGGGAGGTTTCACCCCGACACTGAACAAAGAAAAGAGCTTTTTTGAACATCTGTCTACACCAGCAGAAAAGTACTCTGTGAAACTCGGTGCTCAAACGTCCCTCACAGTGTGTGAGAGGCTGAAGTTACAAGGATGCATTTTAAACCTGTTCTTACGCCTGAATGTGACAATAAACATCCAATCGCAAAGCAGAGAACGATTGTCCAATCAGATGGAATATAGCTCGCCTGCTTCCCAGGTGGGATCGATGATGTTTGATACTATAGAAAATACACGTGCTAAACATTCAATGCGGCGTGTGTGTAAAAATATATATATATATAAAAAGCCATTGTACCTTTAGGACCCTAAGTGCAGGTGAAGGTAACTGAACCATCTGTTGTATGATTGTACACCTCTTTCCGATTGTAGCTGCCTTTAACTCATTAGTAATCCATGACCACGCAGACAACCCTCTGGTCGGTAGGTGACGAAATCTCCTCTGGAATTCAAGCAACAGCTGCTGCGTATCTGCTGCCTAATATGGCTGAGGATGTTTAACATCCTCAGCCATAGTATATTAAAAACAACATCATGAAAATGTTATAACGTAGGACCTATAATAGAGAATGACATTTACGTCTGTTCCGGGGATCAGTCATGATTTCCCGAAAAATGGTCAAATAGTTCCCGCAGATGATCAAATATTCTTTCTTGAAATGCCCATCCATCATCTGTGCGTTCTTTCCTCACACGGTGTCTGGTGAAAGTCTTGAGTAACAAAAAACAACCCTGCTTGGTTGTTTTATACTTCATTTTACGACTGGTTGTTGATACTATGTGGTGGGACACTGGGGAGAAAAGTGTATAGAAAACTGCATTGCGGTGATATGGCACGACAGTGGGGGTACATTATTCTGTCATCTTGCTTTTACTGCTGAAGTTGTCGATGGCCGGGCCTGAAATCTGTGTGCCAGCTTTGAGTAATGAGGATCCCTCGGGCCTGGACCGGAGCCTGAGCTCGGACTTGCGCTAAGCGTGGCTGCATGGACGTGGAGGGCCGGGCTAAATGAAGGTCCTGGCAACGAGCTCCTGTCCATACTGTAATCACAACTCTATCTGGCTCTACACGTGCAATGTGCTGGGCTCAGATGTCTCGTATCGGGCAGAGGCATAGTCCAGAGGGCAGGCAGCTTAAACTCAGGCATTAATCCTCCCATGTGGATCAGGGCTCAATCTACAGCAATGGCACTTGAACACTATGATCCCTCTTAGTTTGCTCTGATGATTTTAGTTTACATGCGACTTCAAACGTTTATCTTTAACCCAGTGTTCCCATGGAGACACTTCAGATGTTACACTTCATATTTAAAAAAATGTAGGTTACTCAACCTCATTTTTAGTCGATGTGTTTTTCAATCCTGGCAGTTCATTGGGTATCGACAGGTTCCAGGGAGAAGTGAGTGTGGAACTATTTTTTGCTCTTAGACTGCGAGGAACAGCTTTTCATTCAGATGAGAAAGAATGAGGAATAGGTTAACTTGACCTGACTGCAAATAAGGTTTGGCGGTGCAGATACGTGTGAATCACAGGGACTGACATCTGGATGGGGGGGGACAACGCAGGACTGGAGTCAATCCCAGCAGACGTTGGGCGAGAGATGGGGGATTGAGGTAACAGCAATAGGTCCATTTTTCTCTCATGTCCAAGTTTGATATCAGCAAATAACTGTAATGTTAAAGGTCCAGTGTGTAGGATTTAATGGGATCTATGGCAGGACTGGACAGTAATATTCAGAGTTGTTATTCATTAGTGTATCAGTGGGAACTAAGAGTACTTGTGTTTTTTGTTTCATTATTACTACTATAGGGAGCGGGTTCTCCTTCCTGGAGTGCAGTGTGCACTGCCATGTTTCTACAGGAGCCCAGAATGGACAAACCAAACACTGAGTCCACAAAGGACCCTTCATGTTTTTATGTTACCCAAAGGCCACTGTGACTCCTTAAGGGTTGAGGGAGGCAAGGAGCATTCAATAGTTTGTAATCTGCAGCCACCAAATCCAAGTTGATGTCTCGCTAATTGAGTTGGGTGTGTAATTGTTTTTGCTTTCCACGGATTTCCAGGATTGAAAAAAGTCAGTAGAGTAAAACAATTGATCAGATTTGATTGATACCAACATGCAACAAAAGTGCAGCTTAGAAAATGAATTAGCACTTCAATGTGTGAACATGTATTCACGTGCAAATGAAGAAGCTCACACTTTCCCAGCGGCAACCCATGTGGCACCCATACACTGTATGGGTGTGATGATGGCACTTCTAACACATGCTCAGACTGTAAAATCTCTAAGTAAGGTTTTAATTACAACTCTGAAAGAATATAAGATGTGAATGAAATAAGCATTGATTTACATATTGATTTAAAAATGTTTAGCCGAGCATTCTGGGTAACTTGGATGCACACATCTCTCAATAGATTAATAACCATCAAGTATTCAGCATCAGTATGATTAATATGCGATTGCATTTTTTAAAAACATGATTTTTTTATGGCTCACAGGTCAGTTTTGAGGGTGACAGCTGCAAAGAGCACAAACCTCCCTGTCATCTCTTTCATCCTTAACAGAACGCTTGGCTGAATAATCACATTCCTGCATTTCCCAGCATGAGCCGCATGAAATCGGTGGCACGTTGAGTATCTTCTTCATTTGCTTTACTAAGCAAAATAACTATGCCTCGCAGCTCTGTTTATCCCTGTGGAAGCAGAAATGAACGTGAAAGAAGAAGAGAAAAACGGAGTTGGGCATGTTTTTGAAGATTACTTACTAATTACCCGCGCTCCAATCTATTACACACAGTGGACTCTTGACACCACGGTGTTCTTAAATATTTCAACATCACTACAGACAAATGTAGCCTTGCAGCTCCCATTGTTGTCTGCACACACAAACGTCTTCTTCACACTCTGTCGTCATGTTATCTGTTTCCAATCAGATCCTTTGCAGTGTCAGGTTGTCCGTGTTTCCTCTCTTCTCCGTCAGCTCCTGCAGTGCCACAGTGATCTGCCCTGTTTGGTATGTTCCTCATACTCTGTGCTATAACCCCCACAAATTCAGTCAACGTTTGAAAAGGTGCAACTATAAGCAGAAAAATGCGGCGGGGCAGACGAGAGGCCTGTTGTCAGAATACCAAATGGAGGTGCGCGGTGCGAAGCTGCAGGCAGCCGCGGATCAGGCGAGGGACGACCCCTGACCCCGATCCTCCAGGGCTGTCACAGATGTTGACACCCTGCGGATTCAGCTTGTCATTGTAATGCCGACAATCAAACCCTCAATGTCACTCCGTCCCGCCCCGGAGCTCGGGACGCACCTAAATCTCGACACGGATCGGGAATGCATTAGATATCTCACTGCAGAGTTATGGAGAAAACATGTGACCCGGACAGCGGTCCCACATCAGTCCTCCTCCTTCCCGGAATTGTCATGAACACGAGCTCGTGGGTTTGTTTAATAACGTGTATCACGTATCCATTGAAGCTGCTCATCCGAATGTGTCGGATTCTCTGTGATTTGCGGCGACAGTCACAGCTCACAGAGGAAGCCTTTTGATGATTTCTTGAGAAAAAAGGCAGAAGACATGAAAAAAAGAGTAAACAAGAAAAAATCGCTGACTGAAGAACAAAAATAGCTTCTATTAATGAGACAACTAATGATTGACAAGTCATAATCAGACTGTGTGGCAGTAAGACATTGAGTGTGAGGCTCCCTGCATTTTCTTACATCCTTGTTTTAGTTAAGAATACATAAAGTTTGGAACCTTATGTTTACCAGCGGATTACATTTCATTGAGCATCGTAGCAGTTGTGTTGTGAATATTTGCTCAAACGTTATCCTCCGACCTATGTTTGCTTACCTCTTCCCCCTGCAGTCACCTTGAGTAACAAAATGCTCGGCTGTAATGAGTTGCACGGTGAAATTTGAGGAGATATTATGAATATTAATGTGGATGCAAAACAAAGCCGGAGACGGTGGCGTGGAGCTGTAGAACAAGAGAGGAGTCAGGTGTACGTCTGCTGCCCCAGAGCAGAGAAATCCGTAGTTAAGATAAAGGTCAGCAGGACCTTTAACTCCAGCCTTGTTTGTTCCGTTTCCCCATTTAGAAACCGGTGTGAGTCATACTGTAGGCACTGCGTCCTGATGTGTGCGGACCCGCTGTTTTCAGAGATATTAAATGATAATGTGTGTGCAGCCTTATCACGGAAATCTAAACTATTTAAAAAAAAACGGTCTTTCCACTCCCTGCACTCTGAAAGCCTGTGTTCAGCTGAATGGACTCCTCTGCCGTCACACACCAGCTTTCACTTGTCATTACGCGAGGCTTGTTAAAATGTATGATGTGTGTTTTGTTGAAAGACAGAAAATAAAGGACAGTCCCCTTCCCCTCCCCCCCCCACCCGGGATGCTTTCTTCTGCTTGAGCATTCCACGCGGCGTGCAGTTGCTCATCGCCTCCACCTGTGATGTGGCAGGAATACCACAGCGGAGACGGACTGGAGCCGAGCACACCCTGAACAAGAAATAAAACTCCTGACGAACCGAATTAGGAACGGCTCACCCAGCTCGTCCCCGGTTCCACATTTTTAACGCCGGCGTGCAGACGAGGCAGATCAAACCACATGCAACAGAGACGGACACACAGACGCATCGGCATTACTCTGTCTGTGTGTCTTTTACTCTGAAAGGTTAACGTGAAGGTCGCAGTCTGACAACGCTGTGTTATGTAAAGACAAATGATAACTACGACCTGCCACTGATACAGTTAAAGATAAAGCCCCCCCCCTCGTTCTGCACTCTGCACTCTCCCATTGAGCCATAAATGCAGAATGAATGTCTTCTACTAGTCTGCATGACGATGAGCTTAGTAGCACTGTGGAGTAAACACTGGCTCTTGTCCCTGGAAGGACAAAGTTGAATTTTATTATTTATATGTGAATCAGTAGAGTAAAAAAAAAGTTACCCAGGCTGTTTTCCTGCTCAGCTGAAGGTCAGCATGTGAATAGGAAACGACAGGGGTGTGTGTGTGTGTGTGTGTGTGTGTGTGTGTGTGTGTGTGTGTGTGTGTGTGTGTGTGTGTGTGTGTGTGTGTGTGTGTGTGTGTGTGTGTGTGTGTGTGTGTGTGTGTGTGGCCGAGAGAGATGACTGCATAAAATATACGCTTGTGTGTGCACCGACTGGAGAGCGAGAGAGAGAGAGAGAGAGGCAAGGGATACTGCATTAAATGTAGTGAAACTAGACAGCTTGTGCCTTAGTCCATATCTGGTTTCTCATGTGGGCACATACAGTTAAAGGTCTCCTCTGTTCCTGCTGCTGTGTGTGTGTGTGTGTGTGTGTCTCTGCGTCTGGTGTGTGTGTGTGGAGTAACAGTAGAGCTGTGCTATGGGACTGATGGATTCTCTATGTGAGGTCCACTGTCACCTCCTCTGCAACAGCTGCAGAATATTGTTTTTTACCTGCAGCCGCGTCTGCGAGGGCTCATTATCATATGCAGCTCGGCTCTGGCTGTGCTAAAGGTGTCTTGAAGAAGTGATAATGCTGCGTGTGGGGTCGTGTATGCGGTGGGGAACTGCGTGTTCTCTCACAAAGTGAGTGCAGAGAATGTGCCCACTTTTCTCCTGCTTCAGAAAACAGAATGAAATCCAGTCCTATGATCTGCGCGCCCCTCCCTCCCTCCCTGCGATGGCATAAACAGTCGCCCTCGGCGAGCTGTTTCCCATGCAAAACCTCCCATTACACGAAGTAACGTCACTGTTTGATGTGTGCAGATTATGATTTCAGCACTCGGGAGAGAGGCAGATATTATAATCCATTGCCATGGGTGACGGGTCAGAGGAAAGCTATTTTCTGGCCTCAAATCATTTTGAGGGAGACCTTGCGCTCTTGAGTGTGATACAAAATTTATGACTGAGTGGCAGAGTGGCTCACATTTCCTTCCCAGTGGCCTCTTTGCCTGTGAAGTTTTTTTGTGGCATGTCATGGCTGATCTTGTTAGAATTCATATTCAATCACTTCCCCGGAGAAAACGCATTAATTTACACTGCGTATTTTTACACGTCTAAGAGCACAATGAATAATGTTGCAATCCGTTTATGCTCCTCGTAAATTGCTTTTGCCTTCTTCATTATGTTGTGGGATTTGTGGTGAAACAAAAAAAATATTTTTCATTTAAATCATCTACAGGCAATTTTGCTTTGCTATCATGCTGCCAAAAGCTTGACATGGGGTGCGAGGATATTGAGTTAATTTATAATCATCAGTCCTCAAAGGGGAATGTGCGGAATTGGGAGCCATCAGCAAGAAATGTGTAAGTAGGTGAAATCAGAAATGTAGACGGAGCCAATTTCAGCTCAGACACTGGAGAGACTCGCTGTCTTCAGACTTTAATTAACATTATTTGGTCGCCAAGCAAACGCCGTCTCTCTCCGGGTAACAGATGTCTTCCGAAGGGGTTGCAAATATTCATTGTAATGGATTACTTTGTTATTTGGTAAACTTTGAAATTAAATTGATTTTATTAATTCTGTCCACGTCCTGTTTCTGGAGGGCTGCAAATTGCATTTTCTGCATCTGGAACCCACAACGTCATTTGTGATCTCATAGGAAATAACTACTGTATGTATGCATGTATTATTGGTGTGTGTGTGTGTGTGTGTGTGTCTATTTTGTGTATCTGTGTGGATTGTTCATTTCTATCTTAGTTGGTTTTATGATGTATTGTGTTGCCAGAGGTGCTCAAACAGAAACATGCAAATGGGAAAAATTGTTTTTCCACATAACTTTATGTCTTCAGGACAATCAGACGCAGCTCTTCAGTATTTAGCAGGTTGTAAAAAAGACTCCTTGTGGTTTGGTCCACACACATTTTTTTTTGATGCAGCTTTGTGCAGACAGCTGCTGTTTTCTTTCCCCCAGCCACGGAGAAGAAGAAGCTATGCATGTTGTTTTGTGTTGTTCACATAAAACATCCATTAGCTTGACTTTGTCCTCCTCTCCTTGCTGTATCAAATTGTAGTCTGTTTAGACAGGAGCTCTGTCTCTTAGACCGCTGCAAGAATGAATCTTTTATAGAGAGGGGGGGAGAGGGGTGCAGACATTGGCACGACACACACAAGTGTTGTGATTTTATGTGGCGTGCAGGTTTTTATCTGTTGCTTTATCAGCAGTTGTTGATTAATATCTGGAGATTGCCCGACAAACACGGTGGCAGATGCGTCGTTAGAGGTGGGCATTAATCCGCGGCGGGGCAGTTCCTGTAAAAGTGAAGGGACCCAGGGCGTTTTTGCCACAGTCTGCTCCCTTTATCCCTCCTCTCCTCGGTGACGTGACATTTTGCTGGTCTGTTGCCCCGGCTCTCTCCGGATGGCAGTGACAGGGCGGCTGCCCATGAATGACCACTGCCATATTGACTGTGTCTGTGCCAGGGGCCAGACCCCATGTCACTAGTTCAAACACACATGCACACGCCCACGCAGGCACACACACACACACTGAATTTTACACACGGGTTAGTCAGGCTTGCCATATTGTGGGGCGGTGCAGCCCAGCTGGTCGGATTGGAGCTGAACTCTTGTGAGACATGTTTTCTCCTCGCTGAAGGATCCTCCATATTTGGTTGGATCTTTTCTTTTATTAATTTCAGCTGAAAAGGGATAGTTCCCTTTCACTCATTATCTACTCACTGCTATGCAGATGGAGGTGGTGGGTGAAGTGTCTGAGTCCACAAAGCACTTTTGGAGTTTCAGGGGTAAACAGCATTGCAGCCTAATCCAATACAATTGATCCAATTGATGCTGTGATCCACACGCGAATGGGGCTACGGAGGAGGACAGCAGAGGACATTTGGACTAAAAACATGGTGTAAATGACGCCGTTTGGAGATGAGTTTGAATGTCGGGGCTTACGGACACTTGGATGACACCACAGGAGCAGTATGGAGGCATTTTATGTTATTTTTCTGTAGTTTTTCTCTGTTTGAAGAAGGAGTCACCGTTTAGTTCAATTGTATTGGATTTGGCTGCAACACTGTTTACCCCTAAAACTCCAAAAGTGTTTTATGGACTCAAACACTTCAGCCACCACCTCCATAGACACACTGGTGAGTAGATAATGAGTCCATTTTCATTTTTGGGTGAACTATCCCTTTAAATTTCTCTCCCCACCCACCTCTCTCTCTCTCTCTCTCTCTCTCTCTCTCTCTCTGTCTCTGTCTCTCTCTGTCTCTGTCTCTTCTTGTTGTCATATGTGGGCGTGCAAATATCGTTGCATGATGATATATGTTAATGACGAGATGTATATGTCAAAAGCAGCTCAAGATCACGCAGTGATCAATACCCCTGAGGTACAAACAACAGTCTGACTTCCTGCCCACAATAGCAAAGCTCCTCAGGCGCTCTGTTGTTTTCTTAATCCATCCTCGCCTTTGAATCCGCAGCCAGGAGCCCAAAAAGGAGTACGGATAACAGAGAGACGGATATTTTGCCAGTCCATGCTCCATCTGTCATTTCGCATCTGTCCTCCTCTCCTCCTTTTTTTTTTTTTTGTCCAACTCCAGCTTTCTCCATCTTCATCTCAGCACAGCGGTGCAGCCGGCTCCGCCTTTGTTTGCATTTCAGCAACAGCCAACTCCAATATTGATGATCCCCAACTGACCTCTCATCGCTGCGTCAGCATCTGCTTCAGCGTTCCTTCAGAGAGACCCCGTCCGCCTATTGACTGGACCTCATGCTGGACACACTTCACATGATTTAGACATGTGCTGTGTGCAGCGCCAGCTGTTTCCCAGCCTCTTCCCAGCCTCTTGAGGGGTGGAGACTGCAGATGAAACCTGTGATGTTGACCTTGCTCCCTGTAGATACTGAACCTTTAATCCCACTGGATACACGTAGATCATACACTGATCTGAGCAGTTGGGGGGGGGGGTCTTGCCTCAGACAACAGCTACTACCTCTCACAACACATTGAGAGAGTTCATATCTTGCCTCCATATGAAGGAGGCACTGGGACATCCATAGGCTCAGACCACATGCTGCATGACTGATTGTCTCCATTAGTGTGCATGTCTACTCCTTGAGTGGTACCCAGAGGACATATTTGTCTTTACCCCCTCCATCATGCCCTATGACCCTGTTTCCCAGAAGCAGAGGAAGAGATTTAAATACATGTTGGATTGCTTACGAGGCGCCACAGGAACACGGCTCACCCACGGGGCTGAGGGCATTTAGAGCAGCGACACATCCGACCACCATATATTCTTGTTCCTCCGCAGCCCTGAATAGTTTTTATGTTGTGCCAGCAGCATCCACCCGTTATGGAAACCTGAGCTGCGTGTGGCATTGCTTCCTTTGTGGTCTGCCATTTTTTCCATATGACTCGGACGCGCTGCGATAACTGCATCCTCTTCATCCCGTCTCTCTTTCACTTCCTGCCGCACGTAAAAGACCCTTCACCTGCTTTCCTTTTTAACTCTTGGCCCACGAGGTCAGTGGCTGTAACTTACACTGAACGACAAAAGGCAGAGTGTTGTATTAGTTCATGTAAATGTATCATTCAATACAATAAGTGCACAATAAATCTGGACTGTGTTATCTCAAAGATAACCCTGAATGAATTCAGCCTTCGCTTCCAATACCCCCTGTAGTCAGGTTTAATTAAATCCGAACCAGTGAATCGATACGCAAGCTTCTGATTTCAGCGACGTCCTCCACGTATTCCCAGTGCACTGGATATGATTCATATCGCTGACGCACCATCTTTTTCCACACGGTTCTCTTCAATATTACATAGAGCTTAGGACACCGGTGCACTTAGCGATTCCGCTCCTTTGATCATCATTATCAGAGCACTGTGTCGCTCCTGATTTATCTGCGGCGGCTATTCTGGGATTCATATATCATACTGCTTCAGACATCATAGGCATGTGACCCCCTCCGCATTGGCCTGTATTGAACTGGGCTTTGCGCTGTGATAGGACGTCGCGTTTCAAATGGCAAGAGACACTTTCTGATCTAAATGCTAATGCATTGTCCTGTACCTGGAGTATACTTACTTTACTTAAAAAAAAACCCTGCCGTCTCTCGTGTCCCACCTTATCTCCCACAGCGCTGATGGACGTGCCTGCAGGTATTAAGTTTAGATTGGGGCTTGGCTGCGGTACTGGCTGCTGGGGCTTTGGCGCTGTGTGTGTATTTAAGTGCTGGCGTGTGTGTGTCGGTGTGTGTGGGCGCCCTGCGTGCACCTGCAGGTTTATGGATATGTCATAACTGCAGGTTTTTCCCCCCCTCTCACATCCTGACAAGAGCCACAAACATCGATCCCCGGCTGTCAGCAGTGTGTCGCGTCAGTCCGGTGCGAGGGTCAGGGGGTTTTCCACCTCGGGACGACAAATAAACAAATGCAAAACAGGTTTAGCGAGTTGGCGTAAGCAAATTAAATAAGTCTGATGGAACAGTGTCTGGCTTTGTAAATGGTCAGTGAATACCAGCTTCTCCCACATGTTATCAGTGTTCAGACAATTTGACATTGAGGATCAGGACTTGATCCTTTCCAGGCTCAGTGACATTATCTGGAGCCATCACATGCTATTTCAGTTGGATCTTCTGAGGAGCATGATAACATGTATATTAATGAATACCCTGTCCAGGCACCCTCACTGACTTTTGTTGCAAACCGCACATGAACGAACAGTGGCAATGTTTCTCATGTCTTGATTGTGTACTTTTGGTAAATCTTAAATAATTTAGTGAGTATATCATCATTGTGTAATCTCAGATCAGAAGTTTTCCTGCTCTCTTGCTCGTGTAGTTTTTTTCCATTCGCTGTTTGAGCTCCTCAACGTATCCAGTCGACACTGGGCGGGTCGTGTTCTCTGTTTGCGACCACAGCAACAGACTGGGCCAAACGGTCACAGGCTCGTAACGGCCACTGGCAGCGACATGTTGTGTGGAAGGAAACCCTTTGTAGTCCTAATCCTCTCCTTATGCTCCGGCCTTGATCGTGCATTCACACCGCGGTCATGTGCTGTCGCATGTCATGCACTATATGTCTGCAGCGCTGGTACGGTTTCAGATTGACTGGTGGAAAGGTATGCAACACTAATTCCTTGTGTAATATGAGCTCAGACAAATTGTCTAGTAATTATGTGGCATTGTCTTTGTTGCATGAGAGAAAAAAACCCAGCAGCAATCACTTTTAATGATTGAATTACTGTATTACACAGCAGGGATCGCATTAGACTTTACGGTTGTCCGTCATTTTGACAGACAGCATCGTAAAACGTCCGTCAATATAAATCATCACCCGTCACTTTTGATGATAAAGAAACAGCATATTTAATTGAATTTGGTTTCAAGAAATTGATGACAATTTCATTTACTGTACATAACCAACTCTGTGGCTATGCGTTTATAAGGGAATGGAAAAAACAGCCACTTTTCACATCGTCACCACATGAAGCAGATGGAGAGCGGAAGGCACCGAAACACTGTGACCATTGAGCCTGAAGAGGCACGGATGATGAAATTTCACAGAATTACAGATAAAATATGAACAAATCATTCATTAAAAAAAAAAATGTAATTGAACTCAGCTGACATGCTGCAGCTGAAACCTAAGAAACCTTCTTCCTGGAACCTGGGTGTTTGTCTGAGCATAATGAGACGCGTCAAGGGAGATTGCTGCAGGGGTGATTGTCATTACGTTGTGCTTCCAACAGATGACTTCACTTAAGCCTTGAGAGTTTTAAGGCCAGGTAACATTTCTTCCAGATAAGTGATCAGGACTTTTTGGACGTGGGATTTGTTGATCCTGCAAACTCTCGCTCCACCTGGGGGAAGCCTGGGGTGCAGCCTCACCCCCCTCTGTGACTCAGACGGTGGTCTTCATGTGGTTATTAACGGTGTTGCATGTGAATTATTTAACGTTACAGTGGATCAGTGCTCTAAACTGTCAAAATGACGGATTGGATTTCAGGTTTTTCAAAATAACTTCAACGAATGATGGAGAGCTTTCGATTCACGTGACCCCCGTCACAGAGGGGATCAGTTACACGCTAGTTTATTGTCAGGTTTTTTGAAAACATGAAAACATTTTCTTAAAAGTTCCCTCAGTTGACATGTGGTGCCACTGTTTTATTTTGGGGATGTTGTCATGTGTGAGATCACCTTGTGACTGGGGCTGTGATTGTCATGATTCAATTCCAGTCAGTAAATTAAAGACATTCAGTGGCAGGATATCAAAGACATAAAAAAAAAAGTCCCCATGAAAGACTTGATTCTGTTAATTAATTCAGCTAAAATTAGTGGGCCTGCATTTGTATTTCCTTCTGGTGGCCTCTTGGAAGATGCTGTTGTTATTGGGGGGGACATTAGGTGCACAAAATAAAAGTTTGTCTCTCCATATTATGGTATTTTATCGTCTCACTCCCATCCAACCAAAATGCAAACAGGGTTGAGAGGTTTTATATCAATGGGCTCCAAGCTCATCGTCTAAAGAGCATGACGTTACACTGGATCTCAAACAATCACTGGTGTCTTTTGTTTATTGCCGTCACCAATTTATTGCCTGGTTCTTTCGCGGTTCATTTTCCAGGTGATAAGAGTAAACTTCTTTGCAGAGGATGCAGATTTATTCATGTGCAAAGTGAAGCCGCACAAGCAGAGCGTCTGTGTGGGTAACAAGCGGAGTGTACGCACATTGTGCAGCCATTTAAGTGCATATTACTATCTTGATAATTTGCCCTCAAAATAACGGTGAAATACTACGTCACAGACTTTCAGAGCAGGTTTTCTTTTTTTGGTCAAAAGTGCAGCTGCTGCCTCAAGGTAGCAATTCACCAGAAAATGTGCCCGACCACCTCTTATGTTTAGATCAACAAAGCCATTGGCCATCAGATCAGTGTTTTGCAATTTACACGACATGGGAACTGGACAGAAAAATCACTGCATCAGTGCGAAACTAGCGAAGACTCTTGATTCGAAACAAAACAAGATATATTCAGAGATTTCAAAGGAACTAATATCAGGGGAATTCAAACAAAATACTGTGTACGCTACAAAGGAATTGACCACACTAACATGTCAAAATTACGTAAGTGAAAGCTGCCGGGTAGAGTCAAATTTCTGGGGCTGATCCACGATGACAAAGTAGACTTTTTTTTCTCCATCATGAGTGATGATGACAAACAGGATGCAGGCTACTTGAAAAAAAGTAATGTCCTTCTGTGAGCATGATGAGAAATGAAAGTGTTAATCATCTCGTTTGGACGTGAAGCTGTGAAGGTAACTCCAGAAATATCTCTCCGTACAGCGGGTAGGACCTCGGCAGACGGCCTTTCTCATCAACCTCCGAGTAAAAAATTCTAACTTGTAAAAGATGAATTTGATGCAGAGCCTTGAACTGGATTAAACTCACGCAGAAGCCTTCTCACCTCCTCCTTCATCCAGCTCTTTACTCAGCTCATGTATTATTATTAAGAGTAGTATGAAATGTGTTTAAATATATATGAGTTGTCCAGTCATCAGGGACAGAGTCTGGGTTTTTAAGAATTGGTGTGTTTGGAAAAAGGGTTGATAGGGGCATGTTGAATTTAGCAGATATAAAGTCAATGCAAAGCTCAAGGTGATATTTTAGTCATTTTCTTTTCCACTAGATAAAGAAAACAGCAGATTTTACTGTTTTTACAAATGTTTGTTTTTACAGATAAAACGCCCCCTGAAAGTTGAAGATTTTAATAATCAGCGACTCCACAGTTGAGAGATTCTTCAGTGGGTAAACAAATGTGCTGCTGGGATGAGAGACAAACAGTTTGCATTTGGAAGATCGCATCGTGTGTTCTCGTGGAATCCCACATTAAAATGATTGACCTGTAAGTGGCCAAAACAATGGGTTCTTTTGTCCAAATTCTAAGAGCGGTAGTAACGATTGGACTACAGGAATTTCAAGAGGGGGTGGGTCCAGTAAAAGGGCGTAAACAAGAGACCTAAGTAAAGATAAACAGGAGTCACTCAGCCTCCACACGACACCAGTTAGTGACTGGGTGGTGAAGCCATAAAATGATCTTCTGGTTGTTTGCTGCACAATAATAAAAGAAAACATTTGGAGGAACTAAGCCCAGTTTGTACACGACTTGAAAAAGAGTGTAGAAGTAGATTGAATAAGAACTTTAATATATCGAATTAAACGACAAGTAGGACACAAATACATAATCAGCCACCATAACACCAAAAACATTTTAACCAGATCATATTAAGCGATGAGTAAACCATACAGAATTCTGCAATCTGGTCCCGGTACACAGTTGATCGACCTTACATCCAAACTTTAGACATAAAGGCAGAGTGCTCCCTCATTCTGCAACAATCTAATCTGTTCTGAAGTCAACCAGGGTCTTTAATCCGCTGACATTTTGGAGGGAAATGAGTTTCATAGATGAGCAGGACGGCATTGATTCATTTCAGGAGAGATGAATCTTTCAATTAAGCTTTGATTAATAGACTAATTAGTCAGAAGATAATGACAATAGATTAGAAGGAGCAAAAATCTTCGGAGGTAATGAATGACGTAGAAAAACAAAGCCTTCACGAAGACACACACACACACACACGCACGCACAGTCTTATGGTATCAACAACACAGATGAGCAACCTCAGCTTTCATACAAACAAACTGCTCTGTCACTTTTACCAGGCCTCACAGATGAAGTGCACCAAGGACACACTTCATCAAAAAGGATTGCAGCTCATAATACAAAGCACTATATAACATAAGTGAGTTTATTTTTCATTATTCATCCTCTGCCCCTCGGTTTTCTTTGGTTCTGGATGGAACCGCCTCCGGCCCCAGACGGTGGCATGCAGCTACGTGTGTTTGGACTCTAAGTTTATAATGCTGTTATGGTGGATTGAGTGATTAATAACATAAAAATGATTCAATAAACTTTTGCACAACAGTGCTTAACAGTGCTTAACGGTAAGAAATAATCGAATTAAAATACAGCAATTAAGAGAAGAGGACCAGCTCAGATAAATCTGTAAAGCATGTGCCCTTCTTTCCCTTTTTCCTTTCCCTCTCTCTCTTCCACTTTTGATAAATTAAATTAATATTTCTTTGGAATTTAGATTTGAGATCAAACTTATTTCTTTTCTTTTTTTACTCCCTCAACTGGGCGACCTTTTCCCAGTACAGCTTTCACCGCAAGTTAAACCGCATCACATGTATCGTTGTGTTATTTTATATCCACTGCTGACACAAAATATTTCTACTGTGCCGCCATCTTCATATTTTCGTTTAGTCATTCTTGACGTGTTCAATTTTCTTTTCAGTCATTGTGATTTCTGTGGCTCTGCAGTCTCATGTACGTTTAAGTTATTAGCCAATGCTAATGCTAATAAGGAACTTACAATAACATGGCATTAGTCAGCATAAGAAAGTTTAAGAACACTTCATGAATCTGATGTAGAGTTTTCTTAAAAACTCCCTTAAGAATACATTTCAGAAAAAAACTTAGATATTGGTGAATGAAGCCCATCATCATCTATTTGTCCCACTACACACACACATACATACTATTTGTCATGTTGCAGCAGCAAAGGATAAAGTCAAAATAGGTAAACATACAATGAAAATAGTATATACGATAAAAACTGAATATAAACTGAGAGAATTGCACATTGAAGATAGACAATGAATATTGCACAGTTAAATTAGTTAAACCTGAGTGAGATTTATTGGTGCTTGAAAAGCAAAATGAAGATCATAAAAAAAGGAGGAAATAAAATGAAGTTACGCTCGAAGTTAAAACACAGCACACGTCAAACATTCATAAAAACTTTCTGGGGGAAAAAGAGATTTAAAAGACACCGAAGATGTCAGCTGTCTGATCTCGATCTGTGGACTCTGGAAAGTTCCTCCAGAGGTCACGGGTGAAAACGGCTCCATCCACAGATCTGAGTGAACCCTGCACAGTACATGTTATTAAGTCCATGATGTAGTTTGGAGCGACGCCATTTAATGCTTTGATAGTGATTAGTAGAAGTTTAAAATCAATACAGAGTGCAAGAGGAAACCAGTGTGAGTTGGCAGGTACGGGAGTAATGTGCTCATTAACACCTGCGCAGGACTTTATAGCCTCTCGCTTGCATTCAGGGATTCAGTCCAACCAATAAAGAAAAAGATAAAGTTGCGTGATGAAACGAGGTATGAATTCAGATTAAAGTCACAAGTCACTGTACATTTATTAGCTTAAAAAAAGGATTTAGGTCACTGTGAAGCTGCTAAACCGGATTCTTTTTAATGTGTAGGGAGGACGCGCGGAAAATTACACAAGGCCAGAAATAATGATACCCTGAGCACTTAATACACTGCTCTGGAAAATAAAGTGAGATTTTTTTTCATAGCTCTTTCCTCCGACATTGTACTCGTCTTCATTACAAACGGAACCAGCGTGTTATGAAGTTTATTTGTCAAGTGCCGTCGATATAGTTTTTCTTTTAAAAGAAACAGTTTTTTCCGTATCCCCGGTGTGTGATACAACTCAAACAGCAGAGACGTGACGACTAACACTACAGGATACTGATGGTGTGTAAAATAAAAAAAATAGTCATATCGTCCTGATGAATTATAAAACACCTCCCCCACTGCCTTCATAACAAAGGAGCATAATCCTTTTCAACCCATTTAGGATTTTAACAATAACATTTTATGGGTAAACTAATGCTAAAGGAGGATATCTTAATTTATAAGTTATTCATATAAGTATTTTTCTAATATAGGATTTCACTGCACAGACATTTCACTTAACCCCCAGCTGTTTTCAGTCTGACCACATACTGTTCTTACAAATACTAGTTCCCCAGAAAGCACATTTTTAATTATAATAATTTACTTTTAAAGCCTTTATTTTTTTACACACTGTGATGTTTTTTTGAAACCAGAAGTAACCATATTGGAGGAGCTGGGGGGTGGAGCCTGACTGAAATCTCTGCGACACTGCACGCCCACCTGCACCTGTGGCCGGCACCCATTGGACAGTACTAGCTGTCAATCACATCCATGTCTCGATGATTGCCGAGCTTTATCGGTGATTAAACGTAAACTAGCGATTTGGTTCATAAACTCTGTATGAAAATATAGACTGATGCTATAAATCAAGTGAGAAGGAGGGTCATTTTCTCATAGACAACCGGTAAAGTCGCCCTCTGCTGGTCATTCGAGGTTTCGGGCGGTTCCGCATTGACTGCACTTTCCAGTTCCTGAGTTTACGTCCATTTTTATATACAATCTATGTTTTACTTGCAGTCTTTGTTTGGGACCAACGACTAGTATCAGTTGATTGTCTATAGCTGTGTAATTTTAGACCATTTTCTTTCAGAATTAGTTCGATACAGTTTCTCGGTCAAGTGTTTGTTTCCCCTTTATCTTCGTCTGAAGAACTCTGAGGGGCCGACTTGGCTCCTGAACTCTAATCTCCTCAGCACTGTCTGTCTTACATGTTGAAGTAGCTGCCAGATTTACTCAACATCAGAGAGAATGTTTGAATACAATCGTGTTTCTCTCCGTCCCTCAGCCCCGGCCCTCTGCTCTGGTCTGTTTTTTCGCCGCTGCTCCGCATACTTTTCATCTTCTTTCCAAGCCTTAACTCCTCTGTGTCATCCGACAGACGCCCGTTCCTCCCGAGTCTCGCTTTGTCTCTCTTTTCTCTTTCTTCAGCCCCTCGAACTATAATGCGGCAGCGGCAGAGAGCCCCTTCTGCTCGGGGTGGATGTCGATGCGATGGGCCCGCGCGGCTCAGGAGGGAATTGGCTCAGATGTGTCCTTCGGGCGACGGGAGGAATCAGTAACATGCACACTAAGAGTCACACAGAGCTCTGGTAAATGTGTGTAACTCCTAGACAGAGCAGCGCTGACACAGATTGTATTGAATTGGGAGTTAAGGGCCTGAAAGCTCACGGGGGGGGGGAAGCGCCTGGGCTCTGACAGCCTTTGCAGCTTTTTCACCTGTGTTCAAAAACGCTTGTCACTTGTAGCTGGAGAACAGTTATGTCCATCATGTGACTTGTCTACACTTGGCAGCCACAGTCATTATGAATACGACTAAACCATGTGGAGTCAGAGGCTTTGTACTGATAACAGATTAGTTCATTGAATTGAATAGCTTTTACTTTTATTCTGTATTTTGTGAAGCACTTTGCAACCTTGTTGGATAAGTGCTCCACACATAAAGTCATCATCATTATTATTATTATTATAAATGAGCTGTTACAGGTGTCAGTTCAAAGACTCCTTCAGTGTGTGACATTCTCAGTGTGCCGCAATCCGTCAGATATTGAAAGCTTTTCAAAGTAAACCTTGTAAAAATGCTTGCTCGAGATGGAAAACAGGCCCGTTTTTATTAGTTCCTAGAAATATGTAACTTTCTTCTTCCAGACAGAACTTCCTATGACAGTTGTTGAGAAATATGTATTTTAACTTTTCGATTTTCCTCCTCATTCCCAAAACATTAAATCGTTGGTAACATCTAGGTTTAATGACATAACAGGATAAAACTACTTCCCAAAGATGTTTGCTCAGCATCTCTTTTTGCTGCACTTTTACATTTTGGGAAATCTTTATTACCTTTTTTTTCTCGCAGATCAATACCACGTTGATGTCTATATATAATTGCAAGGCCACAAACAACAGCAAGTTAACCTACCTTGGCATAAGGTCTGGACAAAAGGGCAATCAGCTAACTGTCCAAATGTAATTTAAATCCCCTTACCAATAGCTTAGGATAGCAATTATCCCAAAGCTCGAGAATTAACGCATTTCTCAAGTAACTCAAGCAAGTTCACTTCTGTGGATCATTTGTCGATTTTGAATATTTCTTGGCTAAAACGGGCATCGCTGGTTTCCTCATATGAGCAAATAGACGTTAGGTAATGACTCCGGTTGGGGATAAAAGATTCCAGCTCATAACCCCCATAAAACCACCGTTTGTTAAACAAGTAAAGTGTATTAATTAAGTGAGCTTTGGAAGTGCAGGGACATGGATTTTGTCGCTGGATTTGCGGTTTACTGCTTCTATCTTAATGCTAAGCTAATCTTAGCTGACCAACTTCTGACTGTTGCCTCATATCCCATAGAGACATAGAGAATGGTGTCAATAAATATCTTGGTTTTTTTTTCCAGTTGCACTCTGATTACTGTGTGTAAATGCAATGCTACAGCCAAAAGCTCATTAGCTTCATCAGCTAACTGTCCAAATGTAATAGACTCCACACACCAAATCCTATAAATCACAATAATTAACACATTTCTCATTGGTTTGACCGACAGGGCAAAAACTTAAGGTTTTTAGGAGCTTGTGTGTTGGAATATTACCTTTTAAAGATGAAATGAAATATTCCAGCACATAACCCCCATTAAATTACACCTTTTTAACACTGTTTACACAAGGTCTATTGTTTTAATTAATGAGCTTTAGAAGTGCTGGTACATGGATTTTGTTACACTCCGTGAGATTTGCTGTTTCCCTTATTTCCTGCTAAGCTTCGCTCAGCCAACCATAATGCTGGCTATAATTACCATAGAGAGGGAATCAATCCTCTCCCACTTCCTAAAATGTGGAATATTAAAATCAGCACTGTTCCACTGAACTATGTGTAAATATATATATATTTTTATTTACCACCACACCTTGAATTCTGCTGCTCAGGTTCAGCCTTGACCGAGCGCTGAAACCTCCGAGCACAATGCGAGCTGATTTTTACTCTGCAGTGGTGAGACACAAGAGGGTTGGATTAGGTTGTCTATGTCAATTGGGTATTACTGGATTTTCCATTCAGTTGAATCTCTCCCTCCATCTGTCTGGAAGCTGATCCATCACCGGCAGACAGAAGACCATTACCACTGCAGAACAATGTGCAGCCTCGTGGTGTCCCTGTCTCAGCCAGACAATAGTGGAGGAAAAAGTTTATTCCGAGAGTCGATAAGAGCAATTATACGGTTACTCCAATTGTTACGCTCAAGTGGGAGTAAAATTAAGTTCAGGCACACACACACACATACACACACACAGAGATAGGGAGAGATTGCTTGAGTATGGCATAGCTTTCTTCTTTTATGTATTTTAGTTGCCACCCTCGCAGTCAATATTATGAGGATCCTGCACCATTAAGCCTTTGTTCTCTGCTGTTACGTGTGTGTCGCTATTTGGGGAGACGGACGGATTTAAAGGCAACGCTTTGTGATAGCACGTTAGCTCGGTGTGTGTTTGTGAATCAGCGTTTGACCCACGGCTTTGCATCGGAGATTGTTCAGTGTCCTACAGACACTATCCCCTTTCCGTGCCTCAGATGGTGCCACAATTCCAAAGCCTGGATCCTCTTACACGATTCTATCTATACGTCTATTCTACATACTGTATGTGTGTACATAGGGACACACAAATCACCTGTTGTAACAGTTCACTATGGCAACTTTGATCGATAAAATTAATCCATGCAATTAAAAACGGACCAAATATAATAACCCATGTCTGAGCCGTCACCTGCACTCAGGATGACGGCCAACGCTCTTCACATAGAAGACCCTGCTGGCAGTTTCACTCAACCTCACACACACACGGACCCCCCACTAAACCCTGCTAATCCACACACAATCCATACCTCATCTACAAACTACCTTTCACACGTCCTTAGTACTTAAATGTTTCTTATGTTTATTTGTTTGCATTTTTCCATTTTTGCTCATCTCTGGCCCCCTCAATTCCCCCGACAGCAGAGATGAAATTGCTGAACATGTATAGTCAAAGCAAACACAGTGATGGGCTTATTAAAGACACAGGGAGCGGAGAGGAGGAGCTCGGTTCCTGGCTGCAGCTGCTGCATTGGCTGTGTGTTCAGCAGTGGGGAGGGGTAGAAAGAGAGAGAGAGAGAAGGAGAGGGAGAGAGAGTTGAGGGAGGAGGACAGCACTCTTGTTGGGGGAGAGGGAATGCCCGTTAGTTGCGTCCGCCGATAATAGCACATCAGCCAGAGCAGTGCTATTGGGAGAGCAGAGCACAGGCAGTGCGGAGGACTGAGCTGCTGAGCGCAGAACGGCACACTTGAGGAGACAGGCACACTCCGAGAGAGAGCGAGGGAAGAGCGAGCGCATCAGAGAGGGAGGACAGAGAAGGAGCAGAGCAGTGGAAAGAGGAGAGGAGAGCGAGGAGGGGGAGAAAAGTTACCAGGTCAGCAGTAGAACGTGGAAGTGGAGCAGCTGGGACTCAAGCGGGGTCTCAGTCCCACTGGAGCAGCCCGGTGCAGCAGTAGGCAGCAGAAGAGGAGAGTGATATTACATGAGGGGATAGAGGCAGAGCTGTAACTTCTTCCTGGAAAGGCAGTCCTGTCATCAGGGCAGGGTAATGCTCCTCACAGGACCCCCCTGCACAGCTACTTCAGCAGGATCACTTCAAGACTGCAAGCAGGAGACACTTGAACCTGGCAGAGGTGTCTGAGCGCTGCAGTTTCTGATCCATCCGTGCACTGTGAAGTGGATGTGCTGGTGCTTCCCTGAGAGAGTGAAGCGGTGGAGCTTTGGAGGGTCGAGTTGTTCCGTCCTCGTCATCTCAGAGACTATGTTAGACTGTGCGTCAGGAAGTCCTTCATCAGCAGCTGCAGCCCTAGAGCATGGAGAAGTCCAGCAGTGAGGAGTCAGCCATTCACCGTAGCCCCTCAGTAGATAGCCGTGACTCCGATTTTGCCCAAGCCTCCACGTCTGGCCGCCCCTTCGGTGGCCGCGGGTTCACCGCCGGTGCTTTCTACGGCTCCACGGGGTCGCGCAAAAACGCACAGCAGGGACAGGCTGGAGCGGCAGCTGATGCCAGCGCAGGGGACAAGTCCAACAACAAGCAGAGCACACCCAAAGGCAGCAAATACGTGGTCTTTTACCTGGATCTATCCTTTGTGTTCCTTCTAGAATTCAAGAAGTGCAACATGGCAAGAGGCTGCCTCTGCTGCTTGAAGTATATGATGTTCATCTTCAATCTCATCTTCTGGGTAAGTGGCTGATTTATTTTGTTGATGTTTTTTGCTCATCGCACTTTGCTCGCGTCCATTTAGTCGACGTGATGATAACCAATGTGAAGGCTCAGCGTGCGACAACTTTCTCAAATGTTAATCAGGAAACATTATGATAAAGTGATGGTTGTCAGTGCAATATTGCGTTTCTAATTATTACATCAGGCTGTTTGTGCCTGCTCCTCTCTGTGCGTGTTGCTATTCCTGGATGTCATGACAGAGTCGATGGCGCTGCACCAGGTCCCCTTTAGTATGTGACTGTTTGGGATGGCAGGTAGGGGGTCGGATTGTGGCGGCGAGGAGGGAGTGGGTTCATTCGGGTCACACATTCACGTGGTTGTGTGATTTACAGTGAGCACGAAGTTGAAATGCAGCTCTTGGTATGCAAGTGAAATAGAATAAGCCTCTACAGGGCAGTTACATTGATGAGCAACACAATACGTCATTGGCAATACGAGCTGAGGTGGTGAGCCAGTGGTTCTGGGGGAGCTGATGTGATTTGTGGGCTTCATTGAATTCTTTACTCTTGTATGAAAAATGTCTCCGGGGTAAAATATGAACTGCGATATTGAAAATTGTAATAATCGTCAAGAATCACTCATTCTTGTAATTATCTGGATTTGATGGTTGAAATGTTTGTATTTTCAGGGTGTAATTAAGATGGTAATCGCATTAATGAGAGATAAAAATGATAATGTTCCCTATGTCATTCCCTCACAGAAACCTGGCCAGCATGTGGCAGCCTCTGATTGTTGCCCGTGCATGGGCATTTGTTTTCAAAGTGGGCATCCCTTGATATGTTTACAGAACAGATTAAAGGGCTTATGGGTTATTGGGCCAAGGCTTTTGTGTTGGATGCAGCGAAGCGTGAAGCGTAAAAACATCCCATCACTGGGGTCTCCACCAACCACGGCCCACCATGTCGCTGGGTTGTGAGCCCTGCTAACTGGGGCACACGGGAGGCAACGGAGTGGGCATTAGCCGGAGCCCAGCTGTGAACTGGCCAGCGTTTAAAACGCACACACGTACACGTGCACCACACAAAGCGAGATCTATCTCGATGTCTGTCCTCCATGTCTGAAAACGGACAGGCCTGCTAGTGGCCGACCCCGTGCCAGCAACAGGGAAGGGTCTCTGCTGTTTTAGGGCAAAATCTCCATGTCACCCTCATATCATTATTCAGTCCACAGAGGCAGCAGCCAGGGTGATTGGCAAAGACACAGAAATGGCTCAGGGGCTCCTCTGTGTGCCTCCTCCTTCATGTGTTTATTTTAAGGGAATGAAAGGGTCCGAAAATGCGAGATGATGTTAGATCCATTAAAGCAGACGCTGACTTACCTTGATGTGAGCAGCGCTTTAGAACTCAGTCAGTAAATGCAGAGTTCAATTAAGCGCTCAAGCTTTGACATCACTACTGTTTGAATTAGTGTTGGAGTTTCCAAGCGTTTAGCTGTGTCGGCCAAATGATCGATAAACGGTTTTTCAGTTTTTTAAAAATCCACGATTTCCCTTATTGAAGGCATCAATTCAAAAATAGGCTTTTTTTTTTATAGCACAAGAAGCCAAACAGTCCGCAAAATATATGATCTCTAATTATCCGACTTACATGTGTGTCAGTTCTAGCCGGCTTGGCTCATTTTATAGATCAGAAGCCGTGTCAGTGCACTTCTGAGGATCCACCTTTAGAAGAGGTCACGAGGTCATTACTATCTGCTTCTTCTTCTTCTTGAGGGTCAGTCACAGAGGATTTACGTCGAGGCTTTTACTTCCCAGTTTCTTTCCAGGCTCAATTTGTGTTTAACCCTTTTCAGTGGCAAAACCCTGCCACTAATAACCGGCTGCTGCACACCACTAATAAGGAGGTGGAAAGAGGCTTTGGATTTCAAGGCTGGTGGCCCCCCCGCTTCATGTGGAGTCAAGCCCCATGGCCTCCACGGACG
This sequence comes from Hippoglossus stenolepis, assembly GCF_022539355.2. Lineage (NCBI taxonomy): Eukaryota > Metazoa > Chordata > Actinopteri > Pleuronectiformes > Pleuronectidae > Hippoglossus > Hippoglossus stenolepis. The sequence continues at coordinate 22,838,368 of NC_061487.1, read as the reverse complement.
TGTAATGCAACAATCCCTGAGAGGCTCTCCCTTTAGTGAGGGCTTGTCGAGACCCTAAGTGGCTGTGGACTTCCCCCCAGTGCGGCGCATTTCCTGCTGTGCAATAATTAAATTTTTACTCTGGTAATGTTCCCTTAATGAACACCCACCATGCATATTCCCTCCTTTTCCTGCACATTTACTCTCTTGTTTTCCTTCCAGCTCCAGATCAAATTAATAACAGTTTAATCAGGGTCCCGTGGGAAGAGAGCGGGTTGATGTGTGGGTTATGATGCAGCATGTGGCCACTGGGTCTCAGTCCATCAGAATGTGACAGCTCGAGGCTCTTTGGCATCTGTTTGACCAGGCCTGCTGGGTTGTGGCTCTGCAGTGCGCGCAGTTTGAAGGTGAGGGCTCTGGGAATATAGGACTCGCTCCTCTGTCAGGGGTCGGGGACACTGGGTCTGAGCAAGACAGAGATAGGTAGGGTTGAGAGGCATGTTGTATCTTGACACCCCTGGGATTGCAGTGCTCGCCTCTGATGCTCCAGGAATCACAAGGTTACCGCAGCTGGTAGGGAGGTTTGCCTCTGAAGGTCTGACATCTCATCCCCAGACTGAAGGGGGACGGTGCGCTGCTCTAACACCAGGTGCAGCAGGGGTCTCTTCTTTCCGTCACTGCAAACATACTGCTCACATTCACACACACACATACACACACGTAGCAGCCATCCTTGGTTAGCACACTCACCACCCACACACCCTGCGCTTCCCATGGCTTACGGTGGTAACTTGAGGCACAAGGTAAACAGCGGCAGGCACTCAAGGCATCTCCATAAATGCGCTCATCCTCGCCGCCCCCAGCAGTTGTTCACGACCATCTGGCTCCTCTTTCTTATAAGGGATTAGAAAAATCTGAGCCACAGGGGGAGTTTCGGGGAGATTAGAGCAGTATTGGGTGGCGCTGCTAAGGATTGAGAGCGCGGCTCCTTCGGTCAGTGCCGCGCTAAAGCCAACAATCGTCAACGCAAATTTGCCTTTGTGCTATGATCGGTGTTAGGAAGTGTGTGGTTTCATAGGGAAGGGGGATCTGTTGTGTTGTGCTCACACACACACACAAACATCGAGGGACTGTTCAACCGGCCTGATAGGGTGATTGATGTTAAGCCCCATCGGTGTCAGCCTTGTGAGCATATCAGTGTTGGTGTTCCTGGGATTTCAGCCTCTTACTCTGCAGTGCATCCTCCACTCGCAGCCTCCTCTGTTCATCGCTTCCCTTCAAGATTCAATTTATTGTCCAGCGCTGCTCGTATTTATCTTGTCCAGTGAGACCAGGGCACCTTTGGAAAAGTAAAAAAAAAATAAATCTAAGCAACACCACACACAAGCTTTTCACCGTAATAGATAGGTTGTGCCGTAGCCGTCCCAGCTCTGCCATTACCACACCATATCAAAAAGCCTCATTTGATATTCTTATTTAAAAGAAAAGTGTCATCTCAGCAGTTTTGTCCTACAAGTAAAACAAGGCTTGTGGAATCAAAGCCACTTCTTTTGTTGGAGGAGAGAAAACCTTAAATGTGTTTAGACTTTCCTGAAATCTTGTGCTTACGTTGGGGATTGCTGCGGGACTTATGAACGATTTGGTCCAAAGCAACAGAAGATTAGTTTTCCTATTGATTAAATCACCGAAATTGTGAGGTGTGTGTGTGTGTGTGTGTGTGTGTGTGTGTGTGTGTGTGTGTGTGTGTGTGTGTGTGTGTGTGTGTGTGTGTGTGTGTGTGTGTGTGTGTGTGTGTGTGTGTGTGTGTAAAGGTGAACGTCTGTGTCTGGTTGAATGAAATACCATAAAGCATTTCACACAGGCTGTCCCTTTCCCCCCCGGGGGATTTCAATCAAAGGTGCCAGAGCAATTTGCCTGTTTCTCATTCTCCGGATCGGCACATGGAAAGTTCAGTCATTATTTATGGCTCTATGTGCATTATAACAAACTTTTCTTTTCTTCTCCACCCCCATCAGTCACTGCCAGGTGAAACAAGGTTTTGGGGCGCGGGGAGAACAGATGAGGGTTGAGCGCGCTCGGCGAGATGATGAAACAAGCCGCGCATGCCGAGTCGTCACGTGCATTTAATTCAGTCGATCCACCATGAGAGGCTGGCTCTTGAATTGGCTTTGAGTTTGACGTGGCAAAAACGCAGCATCAACCTGAGCCGGTCTGTCCATGTCAATCCCACACCTCCGGCTATGATGGCATATGGGCGTTCAATGGATTGAATCAATACGAGGGCCTATAGGGGTTCACCTCAGCCGGTCAATACAACCAATCCTAGTTTATACGTCTTTTAGAATCATCCGTATCTATAGAAAACATTTATACAACTTTCATTTAACCAAATGCACAGCGTCTTCTCCGGGAGCTGCTCTTGTAATTTTTTCTGCAACATTAACATGAAGAAAATCATTATATTTATATGCATCTGAATCATTTGGAGCCTTTGAATCAATTAGCATCCCCTACAGAGCGCTGGGCCTTGATTCAGATTGGGCCGACCTGCTCCGTAAACTATCTCCATGTGTCCGGCTTTGTCCGGCGCTCCGTCTCGGGAGATCGCCGTAATTTACACGCCACTCCTCGGCCGCTTTCGATTTCCCGGCCGTGTTGTGCAGCGCCGCTGAGCTCATTAGCTCATGTTGCAGATCTACTGGAATACAGAGTTGCCATGTTTCACTCTAGGGGGTCGAGGTAATAGAGCGTTAGAAATAAAGGTGCGTTTTTTTAAATTTATTTTTTCGCTTGGATGCTGTTGGTAGGTGGTGCTCCTGCTGGGGGTTAAGCCTCCCACCCCATCATTCACCTCCCCTTTGAATTGGATGGGGCCTCAGACTTGATGAGTCGCTATTTTTGTTTGTTGGTTTAGTAAAAGGGTGATTATGACACACACGAGGAGCCGAAAAACTGCAACGTTTTAGTTTGCAGAGTTAATAACTCACGAAGGCAAAGATTAAATAACCTCCCTCACAAAGTAACCATACTATCCTTAAGTTAATGCCACTCATACAGTATGTTCTCCTCTGGGGAATTCAGAAGTGAAGTTAAAAGTTGACTGCTCTGCAAAAAGGTGACAGCGCAGCAGGTACAGTTTCTTCCCAGATGCTCCAGTGTCGGCTGTGTGTGGCTCTGACACGTAAAGACAGTCACCTTGAGAACAAATGAAAAGCTTGTAGCTACAGGAACCTCAGCATATCAAAGACGATAGAATACCTCAGTGTGTGATATGTTCCATTCATCCTCATTCACACTACACGCCAGTATGGCTGTGATATGACAAAAGTCTCATATACCTGCTGAGGTCATTTCATCTCGTGTCTGGATAAAGATGAATTATTACTTGTTGCTCGAGTGTGAAACATGTCTTGGCTTATCTCCTTCAATCCACGTGGTGGGAAACAGTAAATTGTCTCCTGCAACGTCGGAGATGTGTTTCAAAGACTCGACTGTTGAAAATAAACTATAGAGTTTATTTTGTATTTCCACATGATATACATACAGTATATATGTGTATATCGTCCAAAATATGGTTATATAATATAATATGTTAAAAACGTCAAAATGTCGCTAGAAAGCACCTAAAAACTCAGTTTTGTATATCGTCCAAAATATGAGAAAAAAAAATGAAAAAAAGTCATACATTGGTATGAGCATATTGCACAGAGCTACATACTAGTATCCTGTCCTTTAGATGCAGAGATGTGCACCTCTCTCATGACTTAAAGTCTCCTGAGAGTGAAATGAGAAAACAGACACTGGCAGAATTTTGTTATCATCGTGCTATTCAGTAAATCTTCTCCGGTAAACTCTCAGCGGTACGTCAGCCCCAAGATTCAGCATCCCATCTTCGCTCCAGCGATTAAAACGCAGCGATCTCGCTTTTTCTAAATATAGGCCCGAGGAGTTCAGAGTAGAGAGGATGGGTGAACGAGGGGAAAAAAGACGAGTGTCATTAGTTCTGCATACATAAGCAGATCCTTTGTAAAGACGATGTGCCAAAGCGTGCGCGTCAGGCGACAGGAAAGGCAGCAGGCGGCGTTGTGTGGTCAATAAATGTGCTGATATCGCTCAACCCAAGGGTCGTTGATCAAAATGTCTCATTTATTCTTTTATTCATTTATTCGTTTTTATGTGTTTGGAAACAGATCAACAATTCAGAGACTATTGCTTGTCAAGCTTGTCTGTGCAGCTGAAGATGATCATAATGGAATTTAATGTGCTGCAAAGTGATGGGTATCATCAAGCAAACTCTGGTACTGTGGAGATGCAGCAGTCGGAAATCTGAGTTGGAAGACGAGTGCAATTATCGCGGCGTTTCTGCTGCCTTTAAAACACTTCACATATCATGTTTGTGACAGTTGTGCCTGTGGTGTCAGCTGAGCGCCACTAAACCAGACACGCCGTGGTCTTGGCCCGGCTCAAACTTTTAAAGAGCCGTTTGCAGTGTCGCGCTGTGACAAATATCCTTCTGAATGTGCATCGCTCTCCTACTGCTTTGTCGGCCTTTTGTAAGATGTGCAGAGAAATCTCCACCTTATTGCACTTTGTGGTCCGACGGTATGATTTATTTAATCTCGGTGTAGCAAAACAAGTCAGAGCTTTCAATGTAGCAGCGTTACAGATGGAGAAAAAACGTTTTCAGGGCTATTTTTTTATGTCCTTGAGCAGCGGTAATGGTTATAAACTATCTATTCTCACCCTCTATTTTCACCTCAGGAAGACCAATCAATGCTAATCTTCCCCTAAACAGTGAATTAATGTAGATGGGGGGGACTAGCGTGCCAGTTCCACCTACTCAGCATATTCTCTGACACCTAAAGGCAAATTACGGTGAAATCAATGCTTCCTCCTCCAGCCTCTGCTCAGGCGGCTTAGAGAATATCATATTCTTGGTCTTCTGAGTGCAAACTGAATTGTTCCTGCTCATGTTTGATTAGCTCGATGGGATATATCAGCAATAAAACGGCATGTAAGAGCTGGCCTGCACACTGTACTTACAGTATCTCTGCAATGCACAGGACTCCTTGGATAAACAGTTTGCTCTGAGATACTATAGATGTCTAATCAAACCGCAGTCCAAGCCCACCACAAGACAATCCAATGTGTGCAGGGTGCAGCTCCCTAAGATCTCCAGAGGTTATCAGCAGTGGGCAGAGGATGCATCAATGACTCTCTCTCTCTCCCTCTAAGACCTACAGTATTTCCCCCAGGGCTGCTCCTTCAATTGACTCAATTGGGCCTGATGTGTGGTTTATTTTTTTTCCCATCATGCCCCCACTCAAACAACCCACATTCCATCCTTTATCTTCCACTCTCGGAAAAACATTCGCCGACCCCCCCACCGCCGTGCAAACGATACATTTAAAATCCCAGTATATCAGATTGACTTTGAATGTGTGTGTATTTTAAATGTGCCGTTTTTTCTCGAATCTGGGTCAGGAACCGGAGAATTCACTGGCTGCATGATAATAAGCCCGGGACCCGTCTCCAGCAGGGCTCCGCATACAACAAGCACACACTCGTCCTCGTTGTTAGCCGCGACAAATGAGAGACAGATTTATGCCCTGAACATTAGAGCATATATTGATTTATTTAGCAGAACCGCCGCAGATTACTGCCGTGCTACAACCCAGTCGTAAAATCTAACACATCGCAGTTTTCTAGATGGAAATGCATTATTCCATCCTCAGTGTAGATGAGCGTCTGCAAGTGCCTGACATGTTTTTATTGGTGTTTTTTAATGGGGGCAATTTCAAGTCATGTACCCGACATTAATGTGCAATTCCCGCCATCAGCCGGTGAGTTAGACTGTTTGTTGTGATTTGAAATGGATGCCTGTCTTGTTTTTGTTTTTTCACAGCGAAACCCAGATCTTCATCAGAGCAGGTTGTTGCAGTGCTCTCGTTATGTCGGATCCAATTTGAGCTCCACTCTTATTTGATGTGCGTGAGGTGTGCTCACTACCGGCTCTGATATTCTCCCTGAAGAGGGAGATGCAGCAGCTAGTCAAGATCCTCCACCGCTACAGTGGCAAGATAACTGTCTGGCTGACAGGCTGTGTAAACCTAATAGGGATTATTGCCATTCTTCCTGCATGCAGATTAAGTCTCTCCCTTATTACAGTTTTTAACTGTCCCCTTGACTTTGCCAGAGTCTTATCACACAGAAACGGTTCTGCTTGTTTATTTTTACACCAATTTGCAATTACCAGCCGTATTCCCAGACATGAAAGAGCATTTGCTTTGTGTATCTGCTCTGTTTCAGGAGATATCAGGGTTTTCATGCGTTCCTGGAATCTGAAATCTGAGGCAGTCTGGTTGCCTGCAGCATGCAAAGTCTGATATAAAACGGAAGCATATGAAACCAGCCTCCTTCCATCACTTTGGTATTCAATCGGGGCCACAGAGGGATGTCTCACATCTTACTTTTTAGAGAGGACCTGACAGTTTTATTTCATCGTGGAAATGCGAGAGCACGACCGTAAAAGGTTGTCAGTCATCCCGTGTGTTCACCTGAAATGACGAAGGGTCGGGTTACTGTTCACGTTCAGGTTATGAATTCATCCTTTGACAAAACATCAGCCGTTTTTTAATGATGCAGCACAAACAGAAAAACAGCCACGAGCAAGTTTACCTTGAGCTCATGTGCATGACCTCATCTAATTAGATTTAATTCAATGCATAAGCCACTGTTGATGAATATTATAGAGCAAATATGAAAAAAAAATTTCTATAAATTTTTAAGATTGAGTTTTATCCATTTGCTAGTGTATCTAATTCCTAATTAAAGGTCAAATAAGTGAGAAATCTGTGTCGAGACCCACACACACACACACACACACACACACACACACACACACACACACACACACTCACATTGTGTGGTTTGTGGTCGCTGTCAGTCATCATTATTTCTGCACAGATGTCTCCATTTCTCTTATTAAGCCACCCAGGCTTCAGTAATGGGCGACTTGGGATGGCAGTGGAATACAAAAGCGCGGCGCTCGGTGTGGGCAGAGCGAGGTTACGGAGAGGAGTCCAATCAGAGAAGTCGATTATGGGGTCACCGTCGCCCTCAGTGAATGATCTCGTTCATCTGCAGCGAGCCGGTGTATTTATTAACATACACCTTTTTTTCCTGTGTGTGTGTGTGCACTCACAAATCCCCATCACTGTACTTTATCCTCTGATAATATCAGCGAGGGACAGGGCAGCGTGTTCGGGGTCAGCCCATTAATGCCCCCGGCCATTTGGTAGAAATTTCACCTACTTCAGAGCAGGATTGTCATCAGTGTGGATCACCAACATGACAGCTCTTCAACTTGGCTCACGCTGGTTTTGCGGCTGTGCAGAGTGAACTGGGACAGACGGGTTTGGCCAGATTTTTTCTCCCCCCCAGTCCCCTTCTGAGAGGACAGACTGGCCGGGACCAAAACACTGTCCCTTTACCCCGGGTGGGAGGAAGTGAAGCATGAAGGCAGAAAGAGAGGGGAGGGACCTCTTCCCCTCGAGCAGGAGAGGTGAACACATAGATGTTTGATGACAGCCCCCCAAGAGGTGAGTCACCCTCACTGTCAGATGCTACTCTCCCCCTTTATCTCTCTGTCTCTCTCTCTCTCTTTCCCTGCCGTCCACATCATGTCACATTTGTTTCTCCTCCTGGGGGCAAACTTGAGAAAACATTTGGTCAATTTCAGGAGGACACAGGGCAGAAATCAATGCAGCTTAACTGCTGGAAACAGTTCCTGAAATATTTAAGGCAGAAAGTCAGAGTGAAGAAGAGGGTGGATTTACCGAGTGTTTTCCCCAACTTGTCACCTCGCTTGTTTTTCAGTTAGGTGGCACGTCAGCGTTTGATGAATTGCTGCTTATTAGCCCATAATTTGCTGCACACCATTAATTACGCGTCTTTGTCACGTATGAGCTTGCGCCTGATTAAAGAGCAGCGCCGCGCTGGATCTTTCATAAACAAGACGCATTGTTGCACTGACCTTTATGGATGAGTTGTGCCCCTGACAACATGGACAAACTCTGCTGGGTGTGTTCAGGCTGCATCTGTACTTCATGCATCCACCTTCACCCATTTTAAAGCCACGAATTTTGGCATTTTTTTCTAGCGGCATCTTGTTTTTTGGAAACCAAGAAGTTACCATATTTTTGAGAAGAGGGAATTGAGAGTGACTGAGAGCTTGAAAACGCTGCACAACTAACTACAACTGCAGCCCGCACTCATTGGACGCTACTAGCTGTCAATCACAAAGTCACGCCACAATGTACACCGAGCTTCATCGTCTATTTGACTGTAAATCGAACCGTAACTTACCATATGAGCATCATGTTTTATTATAGAAGGGTTGAAACTAGTCATTTATAACATAAACTCCTCGATTAAATGTTAAGTAAAGTTATAAATCAAGTAATTTTTTCTTTTAGCAACCCGTGGAGTCGCCCTCTGCTGGCCATTCGAGATAATACAGTTTGCAGGCACTTCCGCTTTGGCTTTAATTTACAGTGAAGCAGAGTCTATGTCCATTTTGACTCAAACCCATCTCAAGAGCGAGGCTGTTTTGTTTTTTTAATGATCAACTTCGCTTTTTTGGCCGAATAAATGTTCCTGGTAAATAAAAAATGGGGAGCTGAACTCTCCAAACAGATGTAACAGCCAGAACCGGAACCTCGTACACGTTCAAATCGTGATCCTCTAAGAACAATGAGGAAAGTTGGCGTTTCCTCCTTCCCTGGAAACATTGTGCCTTTAAATAATTCATCTTTTTGCAATTTTTTTTTGCTTTTTTTTTCATCATCCACTCAAGAATTAGATGAAAAGTGAAGGCAGGTGTACCCAGAGAGCGGCAGTTCTGACAGTGGAATTAAACTGACAAAATAAACAAGTTGCTTTCTCCCTCCCGACAGCTCTGAACTCCCCAGCCTGATTAGCTGCGCATATACAGCAGAGTTTAGGTTCCTCCTCTGCATTATTCATCGAAAAACGCGTGAGATTTAAAAAATCTGTAAAGCCGCTCCGAGCTTCATGAGCGTAATTAGTCAATCATATTGGAATTAACAGACCTCCTGCATACATTCATCGAATGATTCCCTATATGTCTGTGTGGAAGACACATGCACGGCCACGAGTATCTGCAGTGATCCTACACAAACTGCGGCCTTGTTTTTAAATCATCTCCATGCACGATGTTGAAAACCTAAAAAAAAAAACATGAATTCATATCTCATGACCAGGACATGAGACTAATTGAGTTGCGAAAAGCAGATGACGTGGATGACGAAGTATCCGCATGATGAAGACGAGGACAGTGGCGGCCCTCATCTCGCCAATGCGAAGGTTGACATGTCTGTTTGCCGCCGTCTGTCAATAATGTTGAGAGCCCAGTAATTGGCACATAAAAGCACATCTCTGTTCGCCTCAGTTGCAAAGCCCTCCTCCATCTTCAGCCCTCCTCGCCCCCCCCTCCCCTCCACTACAGTTCATTTTTCACCGAAGTGCTTAGCTTGCAAAAGAGATGTGAGTGGGGGGAAATATTGTCTCTCTTTAATTCTATTCTGGTCCGTTGGAGAGATGGACGGATTTCTCTGCTATTTGCTTGATTCAAAATTGGCAAGCAAGGTTTGTGAGGCCTAAATAAACAGAATTATAACACGGATGAGTCACAAGTGGGCCGTGGCCGTCAGTGTGGTGAACAATCTTCCTCAAAAGCAATCACGTTTCACGCTGTCCCCACGTAACAATGGCTTTATTAGCCCGGTTTAGCCGCTGATCCAACATCGCCTCCGAGCGCACACCGGCTGAGGATTCTGGCTGTTTCTCATATTAACGGTGGCGGGCGGTCGGCTTTATCGCCCGTAGAATTCCCCCATGATCAGCAGTTTTCCATTGTCATCCGCGAGACAAGAATAACCTCATCCGGAGACACATTTATTTGCCCAGGACGTGCTCCGGCAAGAAAGAAAAACAAAACATCAATATGCTTTCCAAACAGTTTCACTCTCTGTCGGCGCTGCGTTACGTGGGAGACAAGGAGGGGAGGGGGGGGGTGCAGCTGCAGCAGTGCACATCCTCATTATATCAGAGTCCAACACGGATGCTTGCTGCTGTTGTGTCCATTGAGATTCACCGTGCTAGCGCTGGCGAAGAGCAACGAGTCGGGGGGGCATCGCCGGAGAGTATAAGTGCAGTTCACTGTCAACATTTCTGTGTTTCTGCATTATGCATCCTGTTGACTTCCAGTGCACTAAGGAAGCAGTCAAGGTCAGCGAGGAGCAGCCCATGTATATTCATACCCACGGCTTGGAATATCCACGTCCATTTAGATGCTGCGTTTGTTGTTTGTACACCCCCGACGTGAAAAGAAGTTCCTCTGGCTAATTGCTCTGGCACTCACCGACAAATCTCACAGCCAACTGTGCATCTATCCTTGTATTATAGTCACTGTGATAATGCATCTCAGCTGGAGCGCTGATCTCCCTTTGTTCCTTGCAGTGTGTGATTGACGGATCAGCCCGCCAAACAAAAGCTTCCCCTCTGCGGAGATGTGCGATAAGAGGCAGGTGGAAAAGTGGGATGGATTCAAATGGGGACATTTCACGGAGCGGTGCATTTTTGTCCTACAATTTAAACCTTTGTCTCGGGCCTCACCGGTAATGTGACCTATTCTTTATTGGCACAGGGGACATGAAGCGGTCACAGCTCAGAGACACAGGGGAAATAGATTTTTGTTTTCTTTTGACAGTAATGAGCAGCATGGCTAAACTGCGTGAGACCGTTTTTTTTCCTTTTTAGAAAATGGTCTACAACTGGTCAGACTTTTGCCGTGTTTTTATTCTGCCGTGTAAAACTAAACAGCTTTTCAGGGTTTTGAATTTTTTACAACACGGCATCAAGATGTGGTTTTTCAAGAACTATAACCTCTTCTGAGTTGCTCTTTTTCATTTTTAGCGGTTGTTACTAATTCATTCGCTGTCTTCTTCCCCGTTAGCAGAAGCTGACACGCAGCTATTCTTTTGGGGACTGCTCCGAGTAAGATGTGATTAAAGTTGGCGAGGACGTCGGAGGCTCGAGGAAATGGTACCGCATCGCACATAAAAATTAGGTCAAAGCTAAGAGACGGGTTAATGTGAGGTGAGGAAAGTCAGGGGAAGGTAAGATGACGTCATTTGATCTTAACAAGGACATTAAAGGACATTGAGGCGTTTAGGCAAAGCATTTAATTAGAGATCGATGCTGTCCCCTCCATCAATGTGATTGATCGTTGAAATCCCATTTCAGTTTCAGTGCAGAGGTTCTAGGTTCTGCACACTGGCTGATCGTCTCAAAATCATTTAAGCTGGCCCTAAACTAGAGGGAAACATGGCAGATGAACAGATTATCTGACCAAAGGATCCTGTTGAGTGAGGGGTTAACAGAGATAATCCTAATATCAAAGACTGGATTTGAGCAGCGAGTGGGCGAGTGAGCAGAAAACCCATAACAGCCAATGAGAGCGAGCTGACCTGGATGCGTCACCAACCTGTGTGTTTCGAACCAAAACATATAAATAAGACTTTTGTCTCCTGTACCAGGTGGACTGTACAACAGCTGGACAAAATTGTGGAATCGTGGCAACAGTATGGCTTCTTGTTAAATGTGACCTGGACAGGAAGCTGATGACGGCCACAGTCCACCTCCATGCTGGGAACTCACAGGACTCGGAAATCACCTCTCAGAAATCTAATGCAGTGTTTCCCAAACTAGAGGAGGGTCTCAAGACACAGGAAGAGGGTCGGAAGTTGATTTCCAGGAATAAAATACAATATAAAAACTATTCTTAATATCATATTTTACAAGTAATTGTTCCAAAAGCAAAAAAAAAAGTGTTAAATTCAAATAAATCATGCAAATAATCATCAGCCGTCAGATTGTTGACTCCATGTGGCCCCTGAGGTGTTTATGACAGATTACTGCACCGCAGGACCACACATAGGTGATTTTTGTGTGAACTAGCTCAAATCAAAATCCGTTTAAATCATGGGGGTCATGAGTTTGTGGCCTGGTTATTTTGGGGGTTAGCGACTGAAAAGTTCAGGGAAACTCTGGTCTAGTGTTTGAAATATTAAAAAACAATAACATTTGTCGTTATGTCTGTTGACTCATTTAAGATTTAAAAGTCCTGTGTTCTGCAGCTGGCACAAGCCATTTCACCGCAGATACCCAGTCACATACGGGTGCACACGAGGTAACTCAAGCAGCTCAAGAGGAAACAAATGTCTCCCATAGCATCTGTGCTAATAATACTCATGTTTTCTGATATTAACTCAGACAAATGGCAACCCGAGAGTCTAAGCCGATACACGCTCTCAGGAAATGTCGTTTTTTAAAGATGTAATGGAAAAGTAAACGGCTGAATATTTCATTTGCACACAAGGCACAAATATTGCCACAGAAGCAGCTGCCATGATCAGCAGGCCTCAATTTGAAATGGCCCCTGGACACAGCGATAAGTCGTGATGGCACAGATCAGCTGCAGCTCCATCCTCCGCCTCATTTGTTCCTGTCAAAACGAGATAGGGGCTGCTATCTGTTGGCAGGCGTCCTGCGGTGACACGGGGACGATGCGACGGGTTCTTTCGAAGCATCACCTGTGCGGTACAGCGCCGAGTGAAGCAGACTTGTCACTCTTTTCTTTTTTCCAGCCCCAAACTCCCGGGATGGAGGACAATTAGGGAACAAAGCGGACAGGAGATGGAACCGCTCGAAGCGCGTCGAGACAGCAGGGAGGCATGGAGCGAATTAACTGGGCCGGAGCGTCTTATGTCGTTACCGAGGTTCGACAGGTGGACAGACAGATAAACCACTTGAAAACATCCCCGTCTCTTTGGCAATCGCAGGGGGAAAGCGCTTAAGATGGAGCAGAATGTTTATCTGCCGCTACCTTTCAGCAAGTGAGTGCTCTCTTAGCGCCGTATCTGGATCCATCGAGGTGGCCTACTGAAGAGACGCCCTGCACAGCGCTTGTTTAAATGTGTGTGTGATCTGGAGACATTTCGTGGGTAAACAAGCCAACTCTCCGAGCAGGAGTTATTTGCATGCCGAGGCGGGGAGACAGGGAGCCGCGAGGAGGGGAGGAGCGAGACACCTGTTGCAACAGAGGCGGCTGGATGTCTGTGATGTGCTTTGATTCGTGAAGGAAAGCAGTCTGGCTCAATTCCTCAATGTTCCTCCCGAGATTCGGGAGCTTTTCATCGTCTTTCAAAAAGACTTTCTTTTCTCGTTTGCTTTGCATTTTGCCAAAAGGCCCATTTCAGGAACTTTACAGATTAAAAAAAACTAAGTGTCATGTCACGATGACATCTGTGCTAAACACCTCCGTGCACGGCTTCTCGGCAGAGGGTAACCTTTGCCGCGGGTTTTGCAGCTCAAAGTAGACTCGTTTCTTAATCCGTCAAATTCAGCTGGAGGTTGGTGGGGTATGAGCATGAAGTGGTATTTTCTATGCCGCTGTGTGTGTGTGTGTGTGTGTGTGTGCGTGTGTGCGTGTGCGTGCGTGTGCGCGCGCGCAGCAGCCCAGGTTATCGGCTCCAGAGACGACACGCCCCAGACTCAGGAGTAGTGGCGTATCTTTTTCTGATATTATCCACAACTGCCTTCCACGGGCTGTTCCATTACACTCCAAATGAGGAGTGAGAGAAGTCAGGGGCAGTCGCATAAACAATTTTAGGTGGAGAATTTCATTATGTCTAGACTGAAGAGAATGGAGATTTGTCCCCCAACTAACTGCTGCCCGCGGCTGCAGATGGGATCTCTTGGTTTCCCGGCCGTGGTAATTGGCAAATGGGAGGACGTGCGGTGCTATCAGGGAACTTCTGCTTTACTCTTGAACTTCTAACTCCTACTTTTGTCTGCTCAGTGGGCCTGCTGTTCCACGACTTAAAGATTAAGCCAAGCAAAAATATTTGTCAGTTTACTTGCACTCGGCGGCTTGTGTTGTGTTTGTCAAATCCTTCCTCCTTCTCTTATTAGCGCGGCAGTTACTGGCTCGGCAGTCCCTCGCCAGCGCAGCTCCTACCCGGTGTATGTTTGTTTTGCAGCATGATTGCTCTGTTGTGCGTCTCGTCGCTGCGTTCAGGGGGAGAGACATCAGACTGTACCTCGGAAGTCTTTTTCCAGACCTTCATTCTGCTTGAATCTAAGGTGTGAAAATGTCAGCGGCGGGCTACACATGCTCTAACAAGGAGACGGACGTGGACAATCACAAACACGCTCGTACTGCACAAACAAACTGAAATGTTGTATCGCCTGAAGGCTCAGTGAAGGCGGAGATAGCCTCTTTTTCTTCTGTCCTGCAGCTCGTCTTTAACTGAGGGAAGGCAACAGCTTCCTTTTAGAGAAAATATTTGAAACATCTATCTAAATGCAAATTTGGATCCCGAGATTTTTGTGTCAACTAACTTCCACATTAATCACCTCCAACATCAATAAATAAGTTGCATAGTTAATAAATTGTCACGCAATTTTCTTTTGTTTATTGCATTTTTGTTGCTAATTGAAGGTTTTCCAAACACCGGGCAGACAAAATAAGATGTTTGATAATATCCTCACGTGCGCTAGGAGAGCGTGACGTGCATTTCCCACTGTTGTCTGAGGTTTATGGACCAAAATATGAACTAACTAGATTCTCAGTAGAGCGCATACCTCCACCGAGAACCCGGCAGTCCCCTTAAATTCAGTGAAGCTGCACCAAATTGCACTCATAGATATCAGTTCAATAATTATTCCTGTTTTTTTTTGTCATCTCCTTGGAAATCTGGGAACTTTTCGAAGAACGACCATATCTCACAATGTTAGAGATAGTGAAAATGTGCTCAAGCTGCCTCTTTGTCCAGTCTCCAGAAAATTGAAGGGCTTGCATGGCCCCTGTCCCAGAGCTCCACCGAGTTCTGTGGCAATCTGTACTGAAGTTGTTGCGAAATCCTGCTGAGAAACAAGGATGAAAATAGTTCCTGTTCGAGCTTTATGATCAAACAAAGTCATTTACAACCCAGTTTTTTTCCCCCGTGCTGGATTTTGCAGTAAATTGAATTTTAAAAATGATTATACCCTGATATAAACAACGCTTAATTAAAAACTCCCAAACCTCCATGTCACCCCCCTTTTGATTGAAGATCCAGCCAAAATGGCAAAATGTCAGATGTTGTTTACCCAGTTCAGCAGCACAAAGCCCGGGATTTACTCCATGTCTGAATGGAATATTAGACATTGCCAGAAGTGATACCTGCTGTGGGGAGGCGGCTCACACTGGATGACGAGCTGTCTGTGTACGGAAAGAGCTGAGAGCGACGCACGCACGCACGCACACACACACACACACACACACACACACACACACACAGGAGAGGTGTTTACAGGAAGAGGATGAAGAAAAACTACAGCAGCAGACGTTGTGAATAGGTGTTTACAGAGCAGCCTCCTCCTCCTCGCTCCAAATCTATTCCCCGGCCATCGTTCTGCTTTGTGTATCTCCGTGTTCCTCCCTGATGTGCACCACATTATGCGTTGGACACAAGCTGACCTTGTCGTGATGGAGTGCGGAGGGCCTGGACTGGATTAGCTCGAAAGTCATGATATTTGTTACACTCGTTATTATCCCGACCTCCGGGTGACTCGTCCCACTCGCTTTCATGATTCCCGCTGATTTATCACCCATGAAAAGAAAGTATTCATTCGGAAAAACCCGCATCGAGGCTTTTTACCATCAGCAACATGTGTGGCTGCTGTTATTTAGAAATCAATTTCACAGCCATTGCTAAAAAGAAAAGAAAAACACGTGTTCCCGGGTCTGATTTACACGTTTTTCTCAACAAACACTCGTGTGGTTTTCACACGGGAACGGATTCAGAAGGAAGATCCATCCTGGGTGGTTTAAAAAGCACTTTGCCTGTCTCCTTTCATTTTCCCTTTTTTTTGTTGTGGTGTATTTTTCATATTCTGTAAATATTTAGCTGGTCAAAAGTGACAAGAGCTCTCACTGTGATGAATATTTTTTTTTTTTCTAACCACCTTAAACACCAGATATTGTCAGTTTTTCCGAATCAAGAAAAACCTCATGGGCAATTTCCTCATCAAACTCTTGCCGATAAAGCGATTAAGCGTGTTTTTCTCAGAACCGTCAACCCTCTGTTTTAACCCTACAGCTTTAGCTCTCTTCACCTCGGAGTAAATGCCAGATAGAAAATGAGGCCGATAAACTATTTTTGTTCTCACTCGCGAATTAAAATGTCACGCCGTTTAGATCTGTGAAAACCGAATGATAGTTTTTTCTTCCTGTGGTGTCAAACTGTGAGAACAACAGTGGCTTGTTTTTTGGGGTAAGAAAAAAAAACTGAAAGCTCGTCAAAGAGGTTTAAAGTTGTTAATCCCTCTCCAGTGAGTAAACATCAGTGCAGTCTGATAAACACTGTTCCAGTTAACAGGTCTGACGTTCACGCCCATTACTCCTGTATGTGTCTGAGGGCGTTCAGGGAAAAATAACCGAATCATCGAAGTAAAAGCACAGACACAAAAAAAAAAACAAGAGGAGGAAACGTAAATTAGAGCCTTTTATCACCAAAAAACAAAACTGCATTATACAATGAAATTACAGTCTGATGTTAACTGATAATGTAAAAAATAAAGATTTCCCTTCAAGCCCCATTTCCTGAAAGGTGGGAAAGCGACGCTCCGGCTCGTGAGCAGCTGTTTTGAAGAGGAACCTAAAACATGACCTATTGTTTCCACGCGTCCTGTAGCTTCGACCATTTCTAGTATTTCCTACCTGATAATAAACCGGTGAACTTTGTCCACGACTCGGATTTCAAGTGCCCCTTACATTTCCTAACCCTAACCCCAGAGACACAGAGTCTGGGTCACGACAGCGACTCGAACGTCTTCCTCTCTGACTCTGTCATCCTGTGGTTTTAGCTAACATACACCCCCCCACCCCACCAACACCCTGCTCCGCAAGCGTTCGGCGTTATCACACAGCGCAGCCCTGCACGAGGCTCAGTGTCAAACCCTTTTTTATGGGCCTGGAAATTTTCTGACACTTGCGTTATTCAAAGTATATAAAAAAAAGAATGTGTTGAAAAATCACACAAAATAGGATTTGATAAAGATGATTCTATATAATTTGAGACTCATACTTATTCAAAGCAATCCAAAAGTATTAGGCAGTCCTTTTTTGCGAGGGATTTAGCCGACTGTCTAGAATAGAAAATGTGCTCTGACACAGGGATAATTGAATTGACCACCCCCGCCGCCCACCGCCATCCGCCTTCGCTTCACACCTCCTCTGTGTCGGTGCAACGGGTAGTGATTTCTTTGAGCTTCAGAGAGAAAATAGTCAGATGGGAGGGTATTGATCATCCTCCTCGAGAGTGGAGCTTCACAGATCACCGAGTTTCCCAGGCAGCCCAACATTTTTTGCACTAGAAGGGATGCTCTTCACACGCAGCCTCTGGTTATCTCTCACCGAGAGCAGAGGGCTGTTAAAAGGCTTTACCTTATCATTGTCCAGAATACAAATCACCTTTTATACACCCCATCCCCCCCCCCTGTGAATAAACAAAACAGCGAGATATCAGCTACCGGGCGTCTGCTTCTCGTTTTCTTGCAGCCTCATCACTCCTCCGAGGCAGAACAAGCAAAAAATGAAATATTAGGATTAAGATAAAGTTTTAAGTGGAAAAACGGAGCACTGCAGGCAGGGATCAGCTTCCCGTTGTCCGTACAGAGGTAGTTATCCTGCAGAGGAATATAACAAGGAAGGGGCCGAGACACAATCATTAATTATTGATAACAGTGCAGGCAGATAGCAAGTGAGTACGCTGTCGGTGCAGGTGAGATCAGCAAGTTGTGGTAAATAGATTATTCTTCAGGCCCTGTTTTTATTTTTTCTTTCCTGGCCTGGCCTCTTTCCGCAGGAGCAGTCTAAGGTTATTAATATTGACCTGCTAATATCGAGATGAGGCCGATCTAGCAGCACCACAAGGAAAAGATTACGTGGCATCGTATAATTTCAATGAAAGAGGCTTTAGATCTGCAGCCCACAGTTTGTTTACGAGGTCGGTCTGTTTGCTGACACGTACACTGAGACTTCCTGCATCTGAGAATATGCAAATGTGTGCGTGGTCATGTTTTCCAAGGCAAACTCATCTTCTTTTTTTTTTCTTCTCCTATTGACAAAGCATTTAGGATATCAGAGTCCAGTTGAATTTTTTATTAAAGGGACACGATGCACGATTCACGCTCGGCTACACTCTGGCTCCCCCTACACGTGGAATGCATAATGTAGTGTCCTAAATACAAGTTGCGGCTGTAGCCTCCCCCATGCACACGTGCTTAAAGGAGGAGAAACCAGTAAACTGGCAACCGCAGAATCCAAAGAACCATGTTTACCTGGATTCTGATGATAAACATAGGGTTGTGTAGATTTCACTTTACACTAGAAGAACAGCACAAGAAATGACTTACGACGCCAGGTTGGGATCCGTCCTGGATCCTTTGGGCTCTTTTAGATCTCGTCAACGAACTCCCCACAGATATTCAATCTTGTTCGGCTTTCTTGCTTCCTGGCGATCTAGTTGTCTCGTATCGCGAGCTACTAGCTGAGGGTCTAGTTTTCGGTGTGTGACGTATGTGCCGTAAAGCACGGAGTTGCATAGTTACATCCAGGGGGCGCTGTGGCAATGAAAGACATGCTGCTCTCCCTGTTATCAGTGCTAAACCATTAAAAACTTATTTTGAAGCAGTTATTATTTCAATGCTATTTAAATTTAAATTATAATGTAGATGAAAATTTCTGTTCACAGATGAAAGGGGAAGAAAATTACGGTGACACCCCCCCACCACCCACCCTCCATTTCTCAGTCCCTTTTCAGCACTTTCTCGAATTAGCAATGTACAATGGATTCCAGCCTTAATATTTCAGAAGTGAGCAGCTTGGCGAGTCTCCCTTTGGGCAGAATATGGAAACCATACGCAGTGATGTGTCAAAGCGAGTTCCCGTAACAGCCCACTTACAGAGGGGCAGTGTGTGTGCATGCGTGCATGTGTGTGTGCATGCATGCATATGTGCACATTTTTTACTGTTTTTATCGTAACTACCCTTGATAAGCAATCATGCAGAACAGCTCCTTTTTTTCCTTGTAGCCTATTTCCAGTGGCGATTCGCCGATTTCAGCACGATGACCTCCTATAGTGTGTTCTCATTTAATTACAACCCAATTACCCTGACTGTACAGCTGTGATCAGGATGCCACAGAGAGGAAAGTCTTGACATGCTGACACGCACTGTCTGACTATTCGTATCCTTATCCACTGCAGAGTAATGTCTCACAACGAGGGGAGGACCACATGCGGCTGGTTGGGTCAGATGCACAGATTAGTCGCACTAGACTCCAGGGTGTTTGTGTGCTTTAATTTTAATCAGGTCTACCAAATGCACAACAGGGGTGCCGGCCGCTTGTTGATTTGTCAGCTCTAATTTTCATTTTCATCCTCCGTGGTTAGTCCGACCATTTACTTCTCCCTGGTGTGTCCCAGAGGAGCTGATTTGCTACTGATTATAGTGGATCTCATTATAACCAAAGACAACCAGAACAATAATAATGATGAGGAGAACTTGCACGAACAAACCCGGCACCTCAACATCAAACCAATTATTTGTATTTTAAGACCATTCCTTCTCTCGTTTCATCCTTTCCCGCTCTCTTTCTTCCTTTTACTTCTGCTACACCCGCCCTGCATCGTCTTCAGCCTCAGTCCAGCTGGTACAGACGCACATATCAGCTCTGCTACATCTTTTTTTTTTTAACAGGAATACGAATCTTAACACCTCTCCTCCTCTGGCAGGATAAAGACATATGAGAGGCGCGGGCCGTGCTCCGCCGAAACAACCCAAAAGTGCCAATTTAGGTGTCACTTTGTCTTGTTTTGAAGTCCGGCTTGTCTAATAGCAGCGGAGAGAGGAGATGTGGTTATTACAGCAGGTGATTCTTCTTCGGGCCACACTGTCTGCGCGGTGTTTGGTCGTGCAGGCAGACAGGCGGACTGTTTCAGAATCCCAACCTGTCGTCATCCAGCCGAATCCTAATGTGCACGTTGCCTCTGCAGCACACAAGCGGGAATGAAACAGAGGCCGGCTCCTCCAGCATCACTTGGCTTCAGTCAGTCCTCACATAATCCTGATAAGGCACACGCCGCGGCATCTTTTATTCATTACCGCAGAGTTTCCTTCCCACAAAGAGACCTCGAAATAGTGACCAAAAGCATTTCAAGCATCCTGTTAATTAACTGCACGCTGAAATGTGCACGTCTGGCCCCAGATGTTCGGCTGGTTCCAACGTGTGACCTTTCTTCTTTTTTTTTTTTTGCTTCTATGCAATCCCCTGTCCCTGGCGTGCTGAGCCGAGGCTGGAACGCTCTATAGGCAAGACTCAATCAAGAGGAAAATTAAGTGTGCAAAACAATTCCAAATGGAGTGTTTCACTCCTGTAATGACTGTTTAAGTCGAGGTGAAATGACGCTGCCTGCAACTAATGTGACAGTGTGATAGTCGCGATTGCATTTACTCGCCGCCCTGAATAATATTTTCTGTTATTGCCTTTTTTTAATTTTCATGACGAGTCTGTTTGTTCAGACGTCTGCGGAAAGAATCCATTACGCGATGTCTTTGCGCATTTATCAGCGTCCTCGCCGTTGTCAAAAACACTCCGGCTGAACACGTAACTAAATACGTAAACCTTGAAGGCCTCGTTTCATTTGAATGAATAAACTATTTACTAATTCCAGAAATGTGTCTGCCAGACGGTCTCCATGTGGCATATATCTTGTGAGCCCTGCGTCATGTCTTCTTCACACTTTGCATGTGTGTTGTTAACGGCCCGAGGAAGTGCAGCGTCGCATTCAGTGCGATGTGGACACGTGACACCATCCATATTAACACATTTTGAATAAACAGACTCAGTGCTGTGTAGATACTGTGGCTGGGTCTCCACAACGTTAGTGATACTGTCGATCATGACGACAACAACGCGTTCACGGGGACGACCACTGGTTCTCCAGTTCAGGGTTCTGCGGGCTGAGTCGGTCTTTACTTGCTGCGGCTCGATTACCGCAGGCAAAGCAAACGCACCACTGCAAACAGGCAGGTTTAAAATGGGCTTTGCACTAATGTAAAAAAATGCATTATTAATTTGAGAGAGTGCATTGTAAGCTAAATTCTGAATCGCAGTCAGTGTTAACACATATGGAGTAGCAGTGATTGTTGGCTCACCCTGCCTGTTGGGAAGAAGGGAAGGGCGAGAAAAGGAAGCTAAGGGAATGTGTAGGAGACCGCGCAAGGTTTCCATTTATCCCACGTGGTGCCTCTAAAGGAAGAGCCTTTATTTTTATCGTGGCCCTCATCTTTCCTCGCTGAATCATAATTGCTCCTCCTTTTCTCTAAGCCGGTCCATGTGTCAGCGCCGAACACCAGCAGCCGTGCGGCCTCGGGCAGGAGATGCCATCTCAAATTGGATTGGGAAAAACCTTAAGAGAATATATTGTTCAGGTGGTGACAAATATACATATGGGGCTTTTTGTACACTTACATATATGTGTGTGTGTGTCTGTGTGTGTACTGAGAGGGCTTTTTAGCAGAGTTCACTTGAGGATAGAGATGCATTTAAAACTCTCTCTCTCTCTCTCTCTCTCTCTCTCTCTCTCTCTCTCTCTCCTTCCATTGGGGAGACTGACTCTGCAGATTTTCAATTAGCCGGGGCAAAGTTGTCTTCATTAATAACTCCACATTAAGATGATGCAGGAGGATTTGGGGGGGGGAAATTATGCAAGAGAATTATGCAAGGGTCCCCGGTGTGGACCTTTTTTCCTGTTGCACGCCCCGAAACGTCCCTCATGTTGCACTTAGCAGGAGCTTTCACTAAATATGAGAAGTGTGCGCGTTCGCCTAAGCTGAGTTTACAGCTGTCTGCTTCTTAATGTCAATCCATAAAACATCACTTAAGACCCAGTAGCGCGGCGCTCAGTCCAGTTCATAACGCAGCTTGCTCTGCCGCCACGTTTCAATTCACGCTCCATGATTCCCCGCATCTTTTGTGCACTTTGAAATGAAGCTATCACAATGTGTCACATGGATCCGTGGTGCTCTTGCTGCAGATGGTGTGAGATATGACTCAGATGTTATTTAGTCATTATCTAATGGCAGGTTCAAGGAGAACAGCAGCTTCTTCTTGTTCAGTCCTGACCTGAAATCAAGAGCAACATTACATTTTCTTTTCCCTTTCCTCTTATTCATTACTCCCCACTGTGAAGAGCCCATTTTGCCTCCCTAGACTCTTTTTTTAATAGAAAAACAGGGAGGAAAAATTATTCCAGCAGTCGAGCCGCTCTCTCTCTGCTTTGCTTCCTTATGAGTTTTAATTAAAATTACAGCATGGATCAACAACCAAGTACACTCTAATGAAGACGAGGATGGGATGGGGAAGTAAACAGGCGAGACAGCTCTCATCAGACAAATAACGACTCCCATAAAACAACGTCCGTGCCTCCTAAATACGGACATCTCTCTCTCTCCCTCCGAACATTTTTATTTGCGCCCTTTAATTTTCAGTTTTTCATCAATATCCCCCCTGAAGATCCCAGTGGCTGCTTTACGTCTGTGTTGCAGGGTTAATTACCTCTGGATAAGTATAAAGTATCTCCAAGTTAAATTGCGTCATAAATAATAGAAGATCTCAAAAGTAAGAGGCACATCCGGAATAAAACAATTTTATGTCTTCTGCGTATCATAATATATGATTTATTCCACGGCGGGAAAACAAATTATGGTGGGAATAAAACCCGCAGCTTGTTGCTCCTTGCTTATATAATTAACATGCCCTTGTGTACATATATCAAGTCGCACATGCAGGCGTGCATAGGTGCATGATGTGCATAACACCTGGAGAATGTGAAAGTGTGGGGAACCATAGCTGTAATGAAGTAGCACAGGATTAGGTAGCCGTGGATTTGCAGCGTCATGGAAGAAGAGAGAGAGAGAGGCTTAGATAGTCGGGGGGGGGAGAGCAAGGCATTAATGTCAGCTAGCAAATATAGCTCAGGGTTGTAGCAAGTCCCAGGCCACATGGGAGGGATATGGCAGTGTCAGGCCTCTGTGTGCCAGGTCTGATGGATGAGGTGGAGCAACTCGTCAATCACGAGGCCTCCCGCTTCCCCTAATAGATCGGGGCTCGCGTCGGGAGAAGCTGCCCTCCATCACCGCCGCCGCGGCCGCCGCTGCTGCTGCCCGACATCCAGCGTGGAGCAAAGAGCCAGTTAACCTGCAGCACAGACGGACCGCAGGAATCAAACAGATAAAAACAACCACAGCTCTGACGCCGGATCAGTGTTTTGACTGCTGAGTACACCTCCTTAAGGTCATGTGCATATATTAAAGCACCTGTCGCTTTTTCAAAGGCTAATTTCTGACCAGCTCCGGGTGCATTGTTGTTCGCCGCAGAATACGGGTCCGCTCGCTGCAGCGCTTGACATCGCAGCAAAGGCCAGAGCAGTTAACCCGTCCCCAAAGGGTAATGAGAGTCTGCAGATCGGCTGTCATGTGCCTAGTGTCCGTCCAGTGAATGACACAAGACTCCGCATACAGACAATAATGCTAATTCTGCTCTCGGGGCAAATATCACTTCTCGCTCGAAGGTCTAACTCGACAGAATTAATCCTCCACATTTATAGCGCACGATTAAATCCACTCCCCCATCACCCAAGTGCTTCCTTTTCAGGCCAGGGGACCATTTAGCGAACCTATTTTTCACTTCTTTCCTGGGCATTATGTATTTTTTACCCTATTAAGGTGCAGCCAAAGACATTTTTAACTTCTGAGCAGCCGCAGTTTTTCAAAGTTTGTCCTCAGCTTGATGTTGTTTACACTTTCTGGTGGCACTTGTATAAAAATGGCCTAAATTGTCTGGCAATGACAAACAAAGCGGGACCCAGAGGAGCTCAGTAACTGGCAGCTCCAGGCAGGGTTCTCTCCCCCGAGCGCACTCTCCGTACCTGGCCGACACAAAATTATCTTCCCTGTGCCAGAGTTTGTGTCGCAGCCTGTGAGCGGCTACATCCTGTCTGGTTTGCCTAAGCCACACACACACACACACACACACACACACACACACACACACACACACACACACACACACACACACACACACACACACACACACACACACACACACACACACACACACACACACACACACACACACACACACACACACACACACACACACACACACACACACACACACACACACACACACACACACACACACACACACACACACACACACACACACACACACACACACTGAAATGACACAATACTGCTCAGGCTCCTCAGTAATTGCACATGTTATATAGTCGTCCCTTCCTAATCCCTGGCCTGTGCCCTCAGCATTTGCACCACACGACTCCCATTTTAAAGCTTCTCTCTTTTGACAGAGATTTTAGTTTTTCACACTTAGTTTTCTCCTCGTTCTCCGACGTTTCATTCGGGACGTGCTGTTGCAAATGAACTTTCAATATTTTTTATCTTATATTCTCCAGAAAAGGAGATAGGCTGGAGTACAAAAGAGAGAGAGATAGAGATTACATAAAAGCAGTAACATTCAAAAGAACTACCGCTGTGTCTCTGCCCAAACAGACTTTAGGGCTAACACTCCTTTGCAGCGTGCGCTCTCAGTGGTAGCGCCTCAGGAAGTCTGTGTTTTAATGGATCTGCGGAGTGCGTGTGTCATGGGGGTTAAATTTTGCACACGATGACAAATCATCGCAGGATTCGTTGGGGCGGCACAGTGGGAATTTGAGTGCAGTCATATGAGTTCTTCATACAGATCTGCTCTTTATTTCCTTCAAACGCGTTCCTCTACGCTGCAGCCAATTCCTGCACGCTAAACTTTATTGTCTGTTGAGTTGTGGTAAAACGCTGGTAATTAATATTAAAGCCTCGCTCCCTTTGAAAGAAGTCAATAAAACCATGTATAAGTCAAGATGGATGTAGACCGACGTGTGCTTTTTGAATTATTGATGAACATCTGTCATTCTGCAGATGTTGATGAGTGGAGATATGTCTTTAAATATGTTCTTAATCATATTAGCGAAGGCTTGACCAGATCAATTGACTTTAAAAATAAAACAAAGACCTTAATAGAGCTTCCTCTGTATCTTCTACTTGTACGGCAGCGCTTGTTCATCCTGAGACAGTAAGTATTCTTTTTGCTTTTTCAGTTTTGTGTCTGTCAAGCGTTACGCCCACTTCCTTCTGGAGTTACTTACGTCTCGTGCATCTCCACCCACTTGGTCTTTATCTGGAGTTTTTATTCAGGGGCTGGCAGGAGAAACTCAGGAGAATGGTCCAACCGTCTCATTGAGTCATTTGCGTTTTCTCACACACAACCAACTGAGTTTTATGGCAGTAAAAAACATCAGATATGTGCTGTTGGTGCTCGATGGTGGGTTTTGCCCGTCAGTATTTCATGTTTGGGACAGTTAACATGGCCGGCTCTCATGGTAACGTGCCCTGTCAGCTGTCAGTGCGATGCTAAAGAGAAGAACAAGGGAAATAACATTCAGAAGAAGATGAACACAGCAGGTTCGCCAGCTGCCTCTTCCTCCTCTGCCACATTAACGTGATTTGATTGGCTGGAGCCTCCTTTGCTACATGAAAAGTTAGGGCCCTGCACAACTTCTTCCACAATTCAAGCGAGGCAATGCATGACGTCACCCCATTAAAGATGAATAAGCAGCGTTTGGCTGAAGCAGTTCGATGTGGAGGGGCAGCTTTTCCTTTGCATTTTTTAGTTTTGCTTTATTTTAATTTTGTTTCCTTAAACAAACACCCAAAGCTTTAAATACTGATCCTATTTAATCAGCATCCTGTCTAACGGCATGTACCTCAGGGACGAGCAGAGATAGGGACGCATGAATAATCACCATCGGATCATTTAACAGTTTCCCGTCAACAGACACCGTGCAGTCTCCAGTTCTCATCTGATATAATCGTCTCCATCTTAAAAGCCTCTTCTGTCCTGTGTTGACTTCATGCTGGATTACGTGGGATTGGCCACATGAAGACCGCAGAGACAATCAGATCATTTGAAAGTCCTGCTCCATTTTTAAAGCTGCTCTCTCGCGAGGCGACACATGGGATGCAGCTTAACCTTTCAAGGAGGATCGTAATGGAGAGACGCGGCAAAATGAAGTGATTATTACCATTGCCGGACTAATTCTCTGACTTGGGAGAAAGGAAAGCAGACCGAATGTGGAACCGCTCAAATTAATTGGGCATCATTTCTGCGTCGGGGTCAGGTCGGTCGTTTTCCTGGAGTCGTGCAGTCTTCCGGCTACTTTTTATTTCCATTTTTGGGGGGTTTTCACTGATGATGCGAGCAAGAGCAGCAGAAAATGAGCTTTCCTTTCCAATTTAGGAAAATCGGGTTTGTCAGATTCTGCAATTGAATATTAGCATCTTTGGCCCGGGAGAAAGGTTTTTGCTCCTTAACTTCAGAGCTGCTTTCTGACTGTGTGTGAGGACGTTAATGTCCAAGTCGGCTGCTCCACACATTTTCTAGAACACAGGCCCCTAGGAAAAAGTGGAGGACATGCGAGGGTGAGAATAGAGCAGCAACACTTCTGGACAATTCACAGCTAGCGGGCGGTCGTGCTGATGACGTTTTTGAACACACAACCACTGGGAAACTGGAAGAATACTTATATCTCAGGATGAAAAAGCTGAGCCATACGCGTAGAAGACACCGATTTCAACTTGGAAAGAAGATGAGATTCAAAGTGCTGTGAACAAAAACACTGGCTCCTGCAGCCTCTACCCAGACGCCACACCTCACCTCAACACTTCCATCATTTTCCTGTTGTCGTCTGCTGCTGCATTCTTCATATTTCACATCCAAAATGTCCTGATCCACTTTTGAGCACATTCTTAAGGAGAATCCACACTGGCTCCGGTGTTTGGGTGGAAATAATCCCCCAGAGCACCCTTCATCACGCCAGGCTGTGTGTCTTCAAATAGCTTGATCTGTGACATTTTTAAAATTTGTCCCAAAAAAAACCCCAAAAGGCAACAAAGGACGTGGGTGAAGATCCGTTATTTGTTGTCTATCATTGTTTTTCCTTTGATCATAGGAAAGGTTTGGCTGGATCTAAGTTTTAACAAGAAGCTGGCTCACTGCCAAACACAAATGTCTTTAGAACCCGACATAAGGCCCTCTGATAACTCTGATAACTCTGATAACTGTCTGGCCTCGACTTTCAAAGTAAATCCATCGCACTCTCCTCCTCCTCCTCCTCCTCACTCTTCATCCTAAACCCCGACCATTATCCACGTGTGAAACCTTCACAACATGAAAGGCTTCCTTTTCGCTCTCCCAGTCCACTGACACATAAAACAGGATTTTCAGGGAAGGTTTTTTTGAGGAGCTTGGTCGTGTTGCACCATTATTTACCCCCCCGGTCCTCTCGGGACTCGTACTACTGACCAATCTGCTCCAAATCTCAATTAAAGGAATAAAAAGGTTACGACCAGTATTTTACCTTTTCTAAGATCGCTGTGCCCTATTAAACTCCTCCCGGATCAACAACAAATATTCATTAAAGGTTAACGCGTCAATATTTAGTGTCGACCCCTTCGTCGTGAAGTCGTTCAGTCGGCCGCTCTTAAATCCCGGGACAGATTTAATCTTTTGGCCGGCTGCCGTGTAGAGGTCTTCATTTCCTCAATCCCTCCTATTTGTGCTCAGGTAACAGGGATTACTACTCAAAGTCTGTTTACTAAGCTGAGCAGCATGGATGACAGATGTAGCTTCATTCAATTAATCATCCCTGACATTTAGAGGGATGCACCTCTGCTCCACCTCCTCCTGCGTTCTGTGTACGCTGTAAACGCAACACACACACACATTACATTTCTTATAGGTCTGATGGTTAGTTTTATTTAGCTTATTTACCTTTTTATTCCACATTAAAGCGTGTGTGTGTGTGTGTTTGTGCCTGTCTGTCGTTAATATGTAACAGACTTATTAACTCGAGTTACAGACAGTTGCTATGTTTTCATCCCCGGTTGATTTTTCTTTTTCTGCCTTTGCTTGGACAGAAGAAAATATAAAACCTCGCCGCCTGTCTGAACACTTTATTGGTTTTGTGCAGATATTTCCCTGTTTCTGCTTCCATTTTCATTTGTGAGTCGCGCATTAAATTTCTCCTCGGCACTTACTCACAAGTGAGGAGACGCCCGGGCTTAATGAACGTCTCTTCCATTTTTATTACAAGGAAGCCCGTCAATCAGAGGATCCCCTCATGATGAAAACCGTCGAGAAGGATTGAGAAGAGGTGTGTAGATACTACACCCGCTACTTTATTCCTTCTCTGCTGAAACATTTATTTTTTCCCGTCAAGCTACGCGAACATCGTCTCCGCTCATCTCGTCTCATTTTTGCACATCAGGACAGAAAAGAGTCAAAGAGTATTTCCGTTTATCAAAAAGTGCAGAACTTTCTTTTTCACACATGTTTGCATCTTAACGCTGACTGAGTTTCCCTCTTATTCCACATCCACCGCTTTATTTTTCACTTTGAACACAGCTCGCTTACTGTGCATGTCTGCGCGGTGGAGACGTTTCCCAGGTATTTTTCCCTTTTTGTGCAATCTTTGTTCTGGTGGGTTTTTTATCCTCCCAAAATAGCCAATATACAAACTGTGCAGACGTCAACTGCAGTTATAGCTGAATCATATAAAATGCACCATTACTTCAATTCAACAAAATGGGGTTTCCTTGCTTCAGCTCTCTTTCTTTTGCCACTGTGTTGTAGCAATTAGCATCATCTTGTGATAGTCGCTTGTATTTGTCCGTCTATGTTTTCATCTGCGTTTGTTCTTTAGTAGGATTGTGCAAAAACTTCAAGATAAATTTGAAAGTTGGTGGAAAGGGTCAGAGAAGAACCTGTTAAATTATGGAGCAGGTCGAGGGTGTTTTTGGACATTTTTGTTAATTTCTAAAGAAATAATCTAGAGACCTTGATGAAAAAAGATATTTGAGTATTTGTAATATGTTGCAGCTTGATTCACTTTAAGGGGACTGTTAATAACTTAAAAATATGAGTTTGCAAACCCACTCTGTCTCTCTCCTGCCTTGGCGTGTGATACTTGCTTTTCCTGAGATATTGAAAAGATCCCCCGCCTCTTAAACTCTACGATCCCCCCCTCTTGTGCACCCGTAACGTCGCATCATCCTCCATTTATTTCAAAGTGATTCACTTCATCTCCTCAACCCATGGGGGGGGGAACATTGTTCTGGTTTGTGTCATGGAAAAGGGCCGGGCTCCATTACACCACCGGCTGATTTTAGATGAAAGATCTCGCACTAGATCACAGCGGGCCTTGTGACAGAGCCCCAGCTCGGTCCCCTGTACGAGTTAGCTTGCCAGTGCATGAGTGCTATCTATATATAACCGCCTCCATTAGTTCAGTGCCTGGTTGGACTTCGGCTGACCTTACTATATTATATGGGGCACACGGGGACTCGTGGTTTTTAATGACCCAGCATGTTGAGCTAATGGCAAGTGAGGTCGTTGGGTAGCGACACTGGCAAAGGGCTTGTGTCCTTTCTTGGCTATACTCACAATTGTAGATCGTCCAAAATGGATTCTTTCATGCTCTATATCTTTGTTTAAATAAATTGTTGTAATTGGACGTGTTTATAAAGATGGACGACGGGTCTCCACTTCTCCCAACTATCCAGAAATGATGCCAAAATATCCTGGATACGTACGCTGCAGATC
Source organism: Hippoglossus stenolepis (assembly GCF_022539355.2). Lineage (NCBI taxonomy): Eukaryota > Metazoa > Chordata > Actinopteri > Pleuronectiformes > Pleuronectidae > Hippoglossus > Hippoglossus stenolepis. The sequence continues at coordinate 22,808,474 of NC_061487.1, read as the reverse complement.
TTGCGGATTTGGAGCCGAGCTTGGAGTCGGGCGTTTGTCCCAATCAGGACTCAGTCTCAGTCAATCAAGACATTATCATTTTTCTGTGAACTATCCAATAGTCTCTTTAAATTTAAATCTGCCCCCGACACCTCCAGCGTGAACACTGAATACCTTCTGCAAGTCAACCTCTATGTAAACCCTGAGCCTGGCTGGGTTCAGTGTCACAGCTCTTAGAACTAGACACCTTTTTTAGTTGTAAAGAAAAGATAACATAGTTTCCCGACTCCTCCAAAGTCACAGGCTGTACTCCAGGTATTTATTTATAACTGCTGTTCTGAGGGGGAATTTCAACAAATGATGAATCCATCAGCTGTCACCTCCCGCTTAAAAACCCACAGCCTGCAGCTTCTCATCCTCCCCGTTCGCTTTTCATTTAAATGACTGGGTGTCACTGCACCAGAAGTAGTCAGCGTGACAGGGAATTACACGGAAGGTATTTTTTTTCTTGCTTACTTCTGTCATTTTCCTTCTGAGGACCTGACCCAGCTTAGCCCCCCGACACCGACCTGGACCAGACCCTTGACAGGTCTCTAAATCTGCTGGGGGGGCCACCATGTTCCCACGGGGACACGGTTAACAAAAGCAAGCAGGGGGCGACATGAAACGCGCGCTGATAGTCACACACACACACACACACACACACACACACACACACACCTCTATTCTCGGAAGCAGCAAAGACAGGACTGGAGTTTTTGCACATTTTAGATGCACACGCATGTACACGAGGATAAACAGAAATTGAATCTGAAGATTAACCACCCTGGTTCTACATGTGAGGTCAGAGCTGAATGTGACCTCTCCTGTAATTCTCCGACATGAACCCTTACCCTGTGCATATTAATGCTACCGGCTTGACAGCACAGTGCAGTACAAAGAGGGGGGGTTGAGAGAGCAGGAGAAATGCAGCGGTTATACTTCACACATAAAGCTTTTCTGTACAGCCCCCTGAACTAACAAGGTTCAGTTTGTGCAACGCTTACACTGAAAAAAGGTAAATGCAACTTCCACATTTGTACTTGTCTGCAGTTTAGTTGCTGTTGAACTCTTTCTCCCTCGTGCACAGGCAACGGATGGGAAACTGATTGTAGGATTTTTGAGTCTCACCATGCAAAACTGTGATATCGTGTTTTTAAGGGATGCAGCAGGAGTTTTGTTTGGCACTAAGGGTTTACCCACATGAAAGACTCTGATATGTCGTTTAAAAAAAAAAAAGCCTCCATGAAATAAATGGTCGATTCAAATTTCTCCAGCTTTGCGGTTTGTGCTGTAAATCCCCCCCCAAAAGTGAATTTGGCAAAGAAAATTAGGATCCGAGAACTTGGACTTTATTGTGACTCTTACATATTTCATGACTCCGATGTTGAAAAGGCTTCAGCCCACTTCTGGCTTTCTGTGTCCCTGCTTCCAGCTTTTTTGTAGCCGCCTCGATTATAAGTAGCTGTGCCTCTAAAGAAGATCTGTGATCATGGGAGTTATTTTCGGTAATATGGCCACGCTTGTGAGCAGCTCCACCGACGGCCTGAAGTAGGGAAATGGTGAAGCTCTGTCGGGTTTAGCATGATTCATATCTGATGGCCCTCGACAAAAATGTTACACTCTCGCAGCGTGACTCATGCTGGGGCTGAGGCGAGCAGCCGGCGTGGTGGTGTGGCGATCACGTACAGAAATTACACACAATACTGGGCTGAAACTAATCCCCCTGTTAGCCCCGTCTTTGAACTCGTGTCTGATGACAGACCGGCCTCCGCTGCAGACGCTAGAATTCTTCAAGTGATGACTGGGGGTCACTAGTGGCAACTGGAAAGCGGAATAGACATACCATGCAATCAGCACGTAGACGCCCACGGCCTTGTATCTGCATTAAGCCGTGCAATTCATTTTAATGTTCCCATATCTTGATTTTAACAATGCGCTCTGCAGTGAATGAGTCCATGATTCTGTGGATTTAGGGTCTTTTTGATTAGAATAAATATACCTGGTATTTAACTATGTGAGACCTTAATAAAGAAAATTACAGCAGCTCAGTTCCGTGGTTTGAGGCTTTAATCTACCAGAGCTCGTATTTGAAGTAGATGCACCCAACACCTGATCTAATATAGTTTAGACACATCGTCGTGAAAAACCATGAAATATTCAGTAAAATGTCAGAAATGAAAGTGACAACTGGGGCAAAAGAATAAAGAAAGAAATCATGATGTAAGCTGTCATTAAAATGAATGACTTTAATACTTTCCATGCACATATTGAATGTCGCTGCAGGACATTTGAAAGCCATCCATAGATAAGTTTCATAAACTCTTGCCCACTTCCGGGCTGGGGGGTAGACGGCTAAATGTGTGACAGTATGTGGCTTTACTGTGCTAGCACATACCGAGGAGGGGAGGTGGGAGTGGGGACATTAAAGCAGCGGAAACGACTGACACCCCCACCCGAACTCGCCACCAGCTGACCACGAGTTCTCAGGTTGCTCCAGCATGAAACGGAACCCCCGTCTCTCACATGCTCATTTGAGGAATAACGTAAAGTACATGATGTCAGAAAGGTGAGCCGAGCTCGAGGCAAGTTCACGGAGTACAGAGTATTTGTTTTCTGACAGACTCTAATGCAGATCTAATGAGCATTGATTTATTCTCGTCCCGTTCTCTGAGCCGACATTGATCCATATGTTCCTCCGCCGCTCTGTCATCCCCGCTGGTTATCCGCGTCCCCTCAAAACACGGAGTGCAGCGTCGCTTCTACACAGAGAAATTCTGACTGTTTAACCTCAGCCCCATCGACGCTTCCAGCCACGCGTCTTTAATGCACCGTGCTATTACTCCTGACCCAGCATTTACTCGGAGTAGAGGATGTGGAGTTGTGGTCGTTGATGTGGGCTGATGACTGGCCGGTGGAGGTCACTGATGGGAGTCATATTACACATTAGCAGCCGAATGAGGCCTCATTTATTCTCCTTCGCTCCTTCGCTCTCCTCCCTGAGCGAACACTACCTCCACAATAGCATCGCAGCGTTATTACAGCGTTATTACAGGGATTGATGCCCTGCTATTATTTAGCGATACCTCTCATTGTGCAGTCCGGCGTGTTGAGATGAGGGGCTGCGATGGGGATGCAGCGGTTGGCCGACCAGAAAAGAGCCGTTACGCAGTCCATTTCCCTCCTGTGCTAATTAGCATGTCAACTGTAAAGACGCCTCCAATGAGCCGTTCAGGGCGAGATAGAGGAGACGAGAGGAACATGGGCCGAGCAAGTCAAGGAGGTTTTTCTCCGTGCCATCAAACCGCCACTAATACGTGACCTTTACACCAGTCCAAAAGGGGAAGATTGCATTTATCAAGAGCTTTCACAGTGGTGGTGGGGGGGGTTGTCATATTGCAGTCAGGCCTCAGTAGTTTGTGGTCTGAATGGAGACTGTCAATTAGATTTCAGCAGTCTCAAGTGCTGACTGAAGGTCATAGCTTCGGGGAGCCCTCCCTGAAAAGTTTCATATCCTCACAGAGTCGGAGATACACACACACACACACATTCACACACACACACACACACACACACACACACACACAATACAGTCTAATTCTGAGCCCGTCTTCCCACCCGAGCCGTTTTTGAATGAATGAAAAGAAGCAATCGGATCCTGCAGGAGATGAGAGGTATTAAGGGAGATAGCTCCTGCAACAACCACACAGAGCGCAGATCAGGGCTTCACCATATGGCTGAAGAATGTTATTTGAGGCACCGAATTAAAAGTTAGGAGTGACGGAAATAAGCTGAGGTATTTAAGAATCTGCTTTTTGTTTATACCACAGCTGCCAAATCTTTCATCAATAGCTTTTTTTTTCTCTTTTTACCTCTGAGTAGCGTCTAAATTAACCTTTTTTTTAATATATATAATGATTGATGAGTTTTCTGGCCTTTAGACAAGACTCAGGAATCGTGGCTGTCATGCCAAAGATGAAATAGAAAGGCCCCCCCTCCCCTGTTCGCCTCCGGATGAGGAGCAGATGCAGACGGAGAGAAACACTGCACCTCTAAGAATACAGATTGGCTCGCTGCATTGGTTAAAGCGAGTTCCTATTCTCTCAGAGTTTATTGTCACCAAAATGAAGCGCACGGAATTCACATAGTACGGTGGAGTTTCCAGAGATTTCTGCCTCTGCGACCTTGTGCCATTGACAGAAGGGGGGAAAGGTAAAGGAGGAGGCTGAGCCCTTATTACAGCAGGTCTGCTGTATTCCCAAAGCCTTTTCCTCTCGTAATACAGTGCGAATGGTGGCATGAATTACAGGTTGTACTGCAACATGCTCGAGTTAGAATGGGTAGGAAAATAAATACTCCCCCGCAGCATGAAGAGAAGCAGAAAGGGGGACAAGAGGGGGACAGGGACCGGGAAGGAGTTGTGCACCATACAGCTATTATCACTTCATTGCAAAGGATGTAATAACCTTAGCAAACCTCTCCCCCTGCAGTATCTTCCCCCGTCTTTAAAAGTTTGATGAGTAATACACAAAGAGAACAGGATTGTGCAGGGAAAATTCACATTTACCTTGTGGTCGGACATGCAGAGTGACTATTGATTATGTGTCTCTCAATCTGAATAGCCTCTTTTCTCGCTAGGCATCCACCTGGTGCTGAAGTTTCCACTTAAGCGGATGTGCATATTTTGTGTCTTCATCTTCCCTCCGTCCCTCCAGGGATGCATAATGCCTCGCGTTGCATAACAAGAGTGTTTCCATTCACAGTAGCGCTGCTCCCAGGAATAAACATATGCTCAGATGTTTCACAATTTTACTCCTTTTCATTTATCAAAAATTTGTTCCACTCCTCTGCAAGCCATCTCAAAGCGCGAGCAGTGAATAGACCACAGCTGCAGACTTCACCCCCTCGTGATCGTTGTTGGGTTCCAGCCATCGGGCCCAGTGGCGAATGAAGCCCGTCGAGTTCATTATGAGTCTGGGGTGAGCCTTCGTCGCATCGAGGTAAAAGGCTGTCGGCCATGTGCTTGCACCAGTGTCCCTAGTGGATGCCGTGTTCCAGCAGCAGCAACAGGTCAGACCTCAGTCGGCGGCGCAGGGCTTAGACCATCTCTGCAGCAAGGCCACACGCCCACTCTGTGCATTTTCCAAGTAAAATGAGATGATAAATCACCTACCACACACACACACACACACACAACTGCATGCACACACACACACACCCCACATGCACACTTAGCATCACTGCTCTCCCTGCACCTCTCACACGGAAGCCAGCAGTCTGTCTCATGCACAAGACAAACCGACCCTGTAGATACAACACTAACAAAGCACTCGTGATGCCCCAAGTGCTTTGCTCATTTCCTGGGAGAAATCCCAAGGCTGCTTTTCACCTCATTTCAGGCCAGCAATTGTTCCACACTCGAAATTCATTTGTAACGACATGTTTTGTTCTCCTGGCAAGCGCCAACGTAGCACGCCAAGGTCACCTCGCTCCATCCCTGCAAAGTCCCTGCACCCATTAGGAAAAATAAATTATACCGCGATTGTTGATGTTGTTAGCAGAGGAGCGGGGAGAGTGGGTGTGTTGTGGCATATGGACGGCTCTGCTGGGGAACTCGCTGTAGCAGATGCCCCAATACGCCACCATTTAGCTGTTGACTCGCACGGTGACAGTGAGTCTTGGGCCCGTTTTGATACTGCGAGGCGTGAAACGAGCAGAGGAAATGTGCTGAGTGCAACACTCCCCGGCTCTCTCTTGTACTTACTGCACACTGTAGCTGCCATATCGTGCATTGGGGATTTCCCATTTCCTTGAACCCTTTTGTTCCAGGTGCTGTGTGAGGGAACAGGTCGACCATCCAACCTGTCTTATACCCAGGTCCCTGGCCGTGCTCTACCTCTGCTGAGCCAGCACACTCATTAAGCCCTGCAACTATAGTCCGACTCAATGGGAGATTGTTCAACCGTCTGCCCGCCTCCGAGGACTTTCGGCATGGCTGCACTCGCAGAACGGAGTGAGATATTTATACCGGCCGTGTGTGTGTGTGTGTGTGTGTGTGTGTGTGTGTGTGTGTGTGTGTGTGTGTGTGTGTGTGTGTGTGTGTGTGTGTGTGTGTGTGTGTGTGTGTGTGTGTGTGTGCCTCCACGGGCGATGCATGCATTCGTAAAAAAAAGCCACTGCCTCCACATAAATAGATATTTATTTTTCTAAACACGTCCACTTTTTTTATTGTGCACACATGCCTCGTAAGATATATTCACAAGCACCTTTTGATGTCAACAGCAAGCGGCAGGATTCACATTTAATTAGCGTGTGAGGGAAAACGTCTCCCTTTGTCATCCGCTCCGGTGATGTATTTATATGTCATTGTCCTCATCAGAACATCACTGGGACGCGTGTAGTCCTTCATGTCTTTTAAGGACCGAGCTCGCCGGGTTTCTAAGCATCGCCGCCGAGCTGACTAGGAAAAAGAAACAGGGGCAGCTGTCGTCCCTGCAGCCGCGTCACGTCCGTAACACGAGGAAGTAAAGGAGCTCTTCTCTCCTGTGGCAGTGGTTGTCTGTATTTGGACCGGGGCTTTGGTCTCTGGCTCTCTGGGCTTTGTACTCTGCGCTCGGCTTCCAGGCCGCATTTCCCTGTGCACCTCTCCCTCCAGCCGCGCTCTCTCTCTCTCTGACTGACTGTAGCAAGCGCTGGCTTTCGGCTCCAATCGTGGGATGACTTTCCCCTTTCCTGTAGTGCTCTCATACTTGCTCTCAATGCATAATTGAAGTGCCGTTGGGTTCTTGGGCTGATTGAAGACTCTTGTTGCGATGGTGGAGATCTAATGGCAAAATTAGTCAGGGGTGTCTAATCATGTTTCTTTTTTTTTTCTCCGCCATTGTCCTAGCCATCGTTCTTTCTGTGTCTGGTTCTCCGAGGGTAGAGACACTGTTGTGTGAGTGTGGATGTGTCAGCGCGGACAGCAATGGAAGAGAAAGGCTTGTCAAGTTTTTTATCCCTTCAGGCACGATTGATTTTGAGTCACTTCGCGGTGAAAAGGCCGATCCGCTCATCTTGGGAGTGGGAGACAGTGGGGAGGGAGACGTGGCAGAGACCCTGCTTCACTGACAGGTGCATCGGTGGAGACCCCTAAATGGGATATGCTACGCCCCTACTTCAAAAGCCCCGTTCAGACAGGTGTTAGCATCCGTCTTGGGGGATCAGATTACAAGATGGGAGATACTCGAGAGCCGCTGACTCAGATCATATTGGGAGCTGGTCTGGGACGCATGAGGCCACATTCCTTTATCTGTGGGGCGGAAAATGTGTCCTGGACCACGTTGCATGAATCAACCAGATATATTTTTACTCTTCTCAGTGTTTCACATACATTTATTTATTCATGGCTATCACCGCAATATCAACATTGACATCTCTCTCCCACTCACACACACACAAACACACACACACATACATGTTTATTCTCTCCACCAAGGAGGCTATGTTTTCATCACCATTTGTCTGGTGTTTAGCAGCATTACACAAAAAGTATCAGATGGATTTTCATGAAACTTGCTGGAAGGATGCATTATGGGTCATTGAAGATCTCTTTCAATTTTGGTGGATCTTTCTTTTTCACTTTCTTTTCCAACATGATTTCTCAGAGAATGATTCATGGATCTCGAAGAAAATAAAATCAGGCAAACTTCAGGGATTGATATTTATGATTATGTCAAATTTTTTGTGCAGCTCCATATACAATTCCAGATCTAGTGAACTCAAATGTTGTTTCACATGGGGACTGTTGGCGCTTGGCGGAGGTTTGTTACCATTCTAGTTTGCATATAGAGCGGTGGTCACCGGAGACGTCACGTGCAGAAGCATTCTAATGACACCTGTGATCGATTCACCGGAGACGGAGGTTAAAACCTGTTCTGAGCGGAGGCCAGAGTGCTTGACTGAGGCATCCAACCAGAACCACCACAGAATTGCACCATTCTGGACGCTTGACAAAGCCCGTGATGGATGGTGGGAACTCTCCCTCTGTGGAAACACATCAGCACAAAACCGAAGAGACGCCCGGACACGTGGTGTAGAAATGTGTAACTGACGACATCAAAGCTAATTTGTCCACAAATTAATGTCCGTATGTTCACAGAAAGCTGCGTACTGTGTTATCGGTCGGCAGTGTGACTTTCTAAGTAATCTTCCGCATTGTGAGAGTCTGCCAGGACTCCACGGGGTGAATGAAACTTTAACTAGGCAGATATAGCTTTTTAATCCTACGCTCCACATCTGCCTCGGCCCTTTGAATTCATGCAGTGTTTATTCTGAGCCTGAAAGCCCTGTTTCCCTCAGCCACCATCGCAGTCCCTGTGAATAATTTACTTGTTATACAACTCACATTGGCAGTACGCTAACCACTGGGGAGCGACTGGGATGGCCCTCGGAAGTCAGGTGGGCGGGTTTTACTGGAAAGCTGTATATTTCCTACAGCTTAGCTTGTCTACATCCGCAGGATAAATATTGTGTAAGGAGTTGCAGCTAAACACATGGGCCTCATAATGGAACGGTTAGGGATTCATTTTCTACTATAAGTACCCATGCTCCTCTGTTTCTAATCATTAATGCATTTTTCGAAGTAGCTGCGATGCCGCGAGAATCAGTTTCATCGGAATATTTTGTTTCATGTTAAACTCAGGAAAAAGATTCTAGTTATCGTCGGTATCCCACTTAAAACTCTAAGCCCGAAAAATGTCTCAGAAAGAAATTGAGCCCACATCTTAGTGAAGGAAAGTGTCAACGTGCCCACAGAGAGTTCTCACACCACAATTGCAGCATTATGGTACATGTCCTGCATTTATGTACCCACCACCCCAATCACTTTACACCAGCAGTCACATTCCCACAGTGCCTCTAGACCTTCTCGATCACACATCCCAGGGGTATAGGGCAATTTGGGGGTCAGCATTTTTACCCATAATGGAGCCGACCCACCAACCTTCTGATTGCTGGATGACCCGCTCTACCCCCCGAGCCACAGCCTTCCCCTTTCTTTCGCCTTGTCCTCTCCAATGCAGATATTTTGCTAAACTATCTGTACTTTTGCCTCGTCCACATGCAACCTGTGTTTTGAGTCAAAAAGTTAACACCTTTGTGTAGATTTTGACATTTTTGACGTCACAGCGTTCTTTGTGCTTAGCCCACTTTTGTTTTGTGTAATGAGCACGAGCCAGAAACAACAAAACCACAGGTGTCTCTGTGTTGGGTTAGCACTGCCAGGTCTTATACAAGTTTGCAGTTAAATTTAGCTTCACTGCACCACATTAGCAGCTTTCACAGGCTTCCTGGTACTTGACGGATCGGCCCGACGTGCTCGTTTAAGTGTTTGTAGTCATTTTGTGGTCTCGTCTGAATTGAGATATTTTGTAAAACGAAGGTCGTGTGAACAGATTTTTTATTTTTGAAGGAGGTGGATAAAAAATACCCGCAGCAGTGCAGTGCAATGAGGCTTTTTGCCATCCATCCGGATACTAATAGGAATATTTGCTTATATTTCTTCACAGAAATGTTTGTAATTGAATCCAACGGGCTCGTTAATAATGAAAAATGTAAAAATAATACACTGTTGTTGTTTTGCGTCACCAGGGCTTTTGTGTTGTTTGCTCAAGTGTGGCCACAGTGGAGGATAAAAACTGAAAGTGCTCATTTTTCCTTCTCCGACAGGCTGATCACAAACAGCCTCTCCAGAGAGTCTACTTTTAAAATGACTCTTTTCTCTTTCATAGCATGCCTCAAAGAAGACCTTTCCCACTCACCGGGTATAAAATACAAATAGCCTGTCTTTACTTTTAGGCATTTACGCTCCTATTCGATGTTTACAGTCTCTTTATTATGTTTGTTGTGTTGCGATTCTGCCTGCCTCTCACGGTTTGGCAGGCCGATTAGTATTTATATGGTAACATGAATCACAGGCTTGTGGGATCACATGGCAAGAAATGAAAAATCTTCTTTTATCCGAGGTGAATATCCTCTGTCTTCATTTTCAGTGAAAAATCAATGCTGGCTAAGGCAGAACAATTTCTTTATTTTTAAAAGTCTTTTTTTATTTATTTATTTTTTGCCAATAAGAAGAAAGATGGAGTTGCAGTAAAGGGCAGAGGCGATTGTATAATGATAACGTAACTCCAACCTCAAGCGGCCATCTTCTCCAGTCTTGTGGTTTGTTCTGCTGCTTCTAATTACTTCAACAAAAACAGATGTCCATGAAAGATTATTATTTGTAAAAGATGGCTGTTTGTTGACCAATCATTTACTCTGAGAAGCCCTGAGTAAACTGAGGAGGCTTCAACACGTACTCTCAATGCACGAGTCACACATACACACACTTTACCTGTTGCTTTCAAACATTCACCAAAGTCCACACACTTGTCTCCATAGCGGCTGTATTTGACAACACAAATGTCTGCGTCAGTTGCTCTGGACATTTTCTGCACTTTTTCCCACCCGTCCCCTTGTCAAATGTCCAAGTGAGAATATAACAGGAAAATGTCCAGAACATTCACAGAGAGTGTTTTTGTCGAGGATGTTGATGTCAGGCGACGGAGGCAAACTTGAAGAACACAAATATCTCAGGATGAAGAAGAGGTGGCAAACACGTAGAAGACACAGACGAAGATGTAAAATTGAAAAGACGACAAGATTTGAACACTTTTGAGGATAAGCGCCAACGCTGGTGTCGATGTGCTGTAAATGATAACTTTTTATAACTTTTTTTATTCACTTTTTTGTTACCAGTTTAAGAACATTCTACCACAGACATCAGACTTTACAATTAAAGATATGTATATAAATGTTACTCTATAAATTAGGTAAAAGTTCTTCTTAATTAATTTGTTGCCTTGCAGTTACAGCCCCTTGCCAGTAGGGGTGCTGCCCTCTCAGTGTCCCTGTGTGACTGTCTCACTGGGACTTATACGTCATGTCCTGACTGCTGCAGGCTCCACTTCACCCCTCACCTGCTTGTTATGAACATTTCCCTGAACGCGTTTGACCCAGACAACTTCCTGCTGCGTTTTTTTTTAATATGTGAAAGTTCATGTAAACACACACACACACACACACACACACACACACACACACACACACACACACACACACACACACTCTCACACACACGCACTCACTCACTTTAAAAGTTCACAAACTCTCTCACAGGAGCACTGAGCCCTCGTGATGAGCCCAGCCACCGAGCGCAGCAGTAATTTGACCGAGGCTGTCGTTCTTTTTACGACAGGACGTGACCTCTCTGACTGTGAAAAGGTCGACGTCCTTCAATGTCCACCCCCACACACACACACACACACACACACACACACACACACACACACATTGTACCACACACACACTCTCTCACACCTTTTCTTTCTCTTCGGGGCGAGTTTGACGCTGGCTCCTGTGTCAGGTGTCACTGAGACAGTTACTGCAGCAAATGATGATTCTCTGAGTCGGGCCACTCACTCGGATGAAGGGTCACCCTCTATTCTCTTCTTCCTCTTCTTCTTCGTCTCCGAGTTCAATCTCTCTCAGTCTTGCACACATCTCACGTGCGTGTCCAATCTTTCTGGCTCTAATACTTTCTATCCCTCCTTCGCACACCTCTATGGTTAACCTCGCTCACCTCTCCTTCCTGCCGGGGAGGGAGAATTCACAGTTGCTTCACACTATTATTGCAATTATTTTCACCCTGGGATTGTTACAGGGCCCAGTGGGGTTCCCATTCATCCCACTAGATAGAGTCACATCTCATGTAGTCCACTTTCCTCCACCGGAAAGTTAATGTCGTTCTCTCCTCTCCTCTCCTCTCCTCTCCTCTCCTCTCCTTTCCTCTCCTCTTCTCTCCTTTCCTTAACTTTCCTCTCTTCTCCTTTTCTTTCCTTTCCTCTCCTCTCCTCTCTTCTTCTCTTCTCTTCTCTTCTCTTCTCTTCTCTCTCTCTCTCCTCTCCTCTCCTCTCCCTTTCCTTTGCTCTTCTCTTCTCTTCTCACCTCACCTCACCTTTCTTCTCCTTTCCTCTCCATCAAGCTCTTTTTTTTGTCTCTTCCTTTCACGATTGACATTTAGACACCGGACGCCATTCTGCCTTTTCCTCGAAGTCGCTCTCAAAATATTACCCAACGTGCATGAAAAGGTCACATGTTCTCTCAGCCTGCTCTCGCTCGTTTTTCATTGATTTAAAAAAAAAGAAATCTCTGTATCAAGCACAATTACCTCCCCCTCCCCTTCTCCTGTCAGAAGTGCTCTTAACTTTCTGAACTCAATTCAGAGTTAAGAGCAGTCGGCTTTGTATTCCAATACCGCAATGACTTTTTCATTATTGAGGCTGCGAGATACGCCGCTATCAGCCTCAAATATGAAAGGAACCTTCGAACTGGCAAATAGCAGTGAAAGCGTCATTTGCATTACGACGGAACGGCAACAACGCAGAACAACCTGATAGTATTTTACAGCAAATAAATCGAAAATGCTTGTTTAAAAATCAGGACTGCCGAGGCTTGTTAACGCTGAAATAGTCTCAGCGCCTGCCAAGCCGTTGTTTGTCCCCCTCAGCTGCTCGGTGCCCTGCAGAGTCGCAGACGAGGATCCAGAGGACAGTGAAAGCGGAGAAATAGCCCCGAGCGTCACTGCTGGATGTTTGTTTCTGTGCAGATAATTGGTGTGGAATCACACTGGGTCAGGTGCCATAGATGGAGACGCCACCAATGGTCTTATGTAAACAGTGGTGAGGTTGTTATGGAGGGGCGGAACAGCGGAGAGCAGTTTTCACAGTTCGAATCCCAGCGTCACTGAGGCCTTTTTACTTCGTTAATCGCTGTCAGCCCTGCTCTATACGCTGCAGACTTCCCCCCCACGACCCTCAAAGGATAAGTGGTGTCGATGACGGATGGATGGATTTGACATCATTAAGACCACGAGTGCGCCAAAGCACGATCCCATCAACTGGTAAAATATAGTCAACAGCCAATTCATCCCTGCATCTCAAATCTTAATCATAACCCTGCAGCGTCCACCACTCTGATCAATCTAATAATAATTTGAGGCAGACTGATGGATCGATTGACCGTCTTTCACAGACATATTAATGTTTGCCCATGTGAAAACTTTAAGGGATAAACAATGCAGAAAAGATGTGCATTGACGGTTTATGTGAAAACTATTTGGTAATTTTCATAATTCAGCTTTTATACAATTGATTGTCTTCTTTTTGTTTAGTTATTTATAATCAAGTCAAATAATCAAACTTTCAAATATCAACCCCATTAACATTTATTTTTTAATTGCCAATTTATTTTAAATATAAAAATCAACTGATATATATCTATATCAGACTTTTTTTTTTCTCCAATGACTGAAGAGTAATCCTTCTCCCTGCCTGTTTACAAACCTCCTGAGTGTTTGGGGAATCCTTGATCCCTCCCCGCAGATGGGATATCAAAACATGACCGTCTCACAATCTAAAGCAGATAAGGAGCTCAGCAGGGGGGGGACGACGTGGGGTCAAATTCAGTCGACACACGCCAAGGTCAGATAAAGCAACGAGATCAGAGCTTACCCCGGAGGTATTTCCTGTGGCACAGACACAGAGGCCTGGTGACGGTGCCCTGGTATTGTTGTATTAGCTGCAGTAGTAGTAGTAGTAGTAGTGGTGGTGGTAATGCAGGGCAGAGATTAGACCACGCTCCGGCAGATTGAGTGGGGGCTGGGTGGATTCTCGGTCACTTAAGATAGAGCGACACACTTGGACGAGCCGCCTTCACTGGGCATTAAACACAATGAAGTGGAGGCACCGCATCCCTCCCCACCTGGACTCCTAAACCTTGGTCCCCGTTGCCAACTATAAATCTATCTAGGCTTCTTAATTTCACTAGTCCTCCCCTGCTTCCTTTAACTCTTCCTCACGCTCTATATAATCCGGCCTTCTGAGGAGTGTCAGCTGTGAGTCCCAATATTAGCCGCTCTGCACGAGGACATGACCTTTTCCAGTGTTTTCAATTGATGCTTTCATTCCCCCTGTTTTTTAATCAGGGAAGCATAAAGGGCCAACAAATATGGTTGCTTCTGAATTATTTAGACGGCGAATGATTGAAAAACTTTCGAGCGCCACTGCACCTCTCTCTCTCTCTCTCTCTCTCTCTCTCTGCAGTGACCTTATAGACTTGTTCTTTGGGAGAAACTCGACGTGACTTCACTAAATCCAAATGTTACTAAACAAGTGTCTGAAGCTGGTTCTGTTCACGGCCCTGCTCACCTCTGACCTTGAAGGCATCACTAAGACTTAGTAAAAATGGACGTAGACTCCGGGTCCTGAAAATGCGGAAGTGCCTGAAACCCGTATTCTCTCAAATGACCAGCAGAGGGCAACGATTTCTAAAGAAGTCTACGAGAAAATGACGCCAATTTCATTTAATTTCATTTTCTTAGTTTCAAGTCGTCTTCAATACACCATGATGTTCATTTAGTAAATTACATTTATTTAGAGTAAAATTGATGAATACAAAATAATGGGGCGTGAATACCATGTGATTGACAGCTAGTAGCGTCCAATAAGGTCACAGGTGTAGGTGGGCGTGCAGTCAGACCCCCTCGCTCCTCCAATCAGAATCAGAAATACTTTAATGATCCGGTTGGAAATTGGGTTTTGTTTGTCGCTCCAGCCAAGAATAGAAAATTAACAGACCAAAACAATAACATTTAACTGAAATAGAAAATATGGTTAAAAATAGGTGCATTATAATACGATATAAAAATGAGCTTAATAAGAATATGTAATAATACATATTTCACAATAATACATTATATGCAGCAGAAGACAAGGTGCAATGTGTTGACAAGTTGAAATAAGTCCAGGAATGGTTTGTTGTTTCCAAAAAACCAAGATGGCGCTGGCCAAAATACCAAACTCTGGGCTTAACAGTGGTCGATTCGCTTTCCAATGGCTGATGTCACATTTGGTTGCCACGTCAGTCTTCTTGCACCATCAGAGCTGGAATCTGGTCACTCTCAAGCAGGGCCTCCATCTCCTGAGTCATTTACACACACTCCCCATTCTTTTCTCTCCGTGTCCTCACATTTAATTGCATCCAGTCATGTCTGAGTCCTCAGGACGGCACGTGTATCATTCATGGGCCTGGGTGTGCTGCTGCTCTGCTGCTGCACTGAGGCACTCTCCTCCTCGGAGTTCATCCCACTCGAGGTCTGACCCCGCCACTCTAAGGTCACAGGTTAATGGGAGTGAGACGGCACTCATCTGACACTTCAGAGGGGGGTTGCTTGTGTATCCACAGGTCTCACCGGTCTCATTAGACCTGTGGCTTCTCTCTCACCACCATTGCATTTGAAACCGAGAAAGTTCCCTTTGCACATCATCACCTGACATCACCGAGAGCTTCTTTTCAATGCCGTGTGGACTTTAAATGTACTTTAAGCACATTCGCAGGTTAATAATCACTCGTGTTATTTCTCAGTTGAAACACTTTTCATCACGGGAAAATGGGCGATGTGTGTGTGGTGGATTTTTTATTTTTACTGTGTTGAGATTTATCCATAATAGCTTCCAGGTGATGACTGTTGTTGTACATGGTTTATGAATGTTTGCCCAGGTGTGTGTTTGCTCGCTTTCACAGCAGCGTTATAGTACATTATTTCTGACTGGCACGAAATTGTTCCAGAGCAGCAGTGCGAAGATGAGCATTAAAGAAGGGAGCGGTGTGAGTAGATAGGAAGAAAGGGCAGCCGCGTGATGATTTACCACCGTGCCTTTCCATATTTTACCTCATTTGGAGCTTTTTTTTTTAAGGGCAAGATTGCCGTTGGTATTTCATTCTATTAGGTGCAGCCAAAAATGTCACCAATTTGCTCCAAGCCTATATTTCACCAAGCGGTGGGCATGCGGTATGGCTCTTATCTCTGATAGATGGACCAACACATCAGCGAGCGGGACACTCTCCTCCACCAATCACAGCCGTAAACACTTTATTGCGTTATAGTGGGTCCCGTTGCAGAACGCCACACACAACACACACACACACACACACACACACACACACACACACACACACACATCAGTGGGGACCTGGCGCGGCGACAGGGAGGAGGACTGAGGGAATTGCTCCCTCTAGGCCAAGTTCAAGTCAACTGCAGGTGTTTTTGGAAACTTTTCATTGGAGGGAGACGGCAGTAATTACATCTGTTTGTTCTGGGTTTAACGTAATCAGCTCAAAACGTGGGGGAAAAAACCAGCGCGGCCCAACTCCAATTTTTTTGCTCTAATCTCTCGCAGAGCTGTTATTGGCTTATCATAGTTGTAATTGGTGTAAACCCGCTTGTATTTTTCAGCTGTGTTTGGTGATGGATGATTGCGTGGATAATTCCCCAGGCAGCCAGAAGGAAATTGAGCCTGTTGCACTTTGGGATTTGAGTTATTTTGGAGCTAACCTTACTCTGTGGATTAATGCCATGTTCAGAAGGTCTGTCATTACGAGCCAACTCTGCCTGAAGGGAAGCAGAAAATGATCTTGGCTGTCAATAATCGTTGATGCTGATGTTAAAAAGATGGCAACCTGTCTGCTGTGTGTTTTCTCACCTTGTCTGTCTTTTTTCTCCACCTTGCAGTTATGCGGCTGCGGGCTGCTCGGCGTGGGCATCTGGCTCTCTGTGTCTCAGGGCAGCTTCGCCACCTTCTCACCCTCCTTCCCCTCGCTGTCGGCCGCCAACATGGTCATCGCCATCGGCGCCATCGTCATGGTAACGGGCTTCCTCGGTTGCCTGGGTGCCATCAAGGAGAACAAGTGCCTGCTTCTGAGCGTGAGTTAAATCTGCATACCTACGCATTCTGAATAAGACACACACAGACAACTGTCAATGCGTCAGTGCACACACCGCGACTCCTCTCTCAAACTTTCTCTCCTCTTTTCTTTTTTCTCACATGCCCAGACTTCACTCATGCAAATATTGGCAGAGCTGCCTGGTGGAGACAGCTCCTCACATATATATATCTATACACCTCCACACGCCGGTCACAGGCCAGTGAAAACACAGCGGCGTATTTGTACTCGTCTTCCCCGCCGGAACCACGGCGGAGGTAGACGACTGACAGAAGGATTTCAGTCTGCATTATATCAAACCTCAGGGGCTGGCAGAGGAAAATTAAAGCTGAGCGGATTCTCCTCTCTCTCCCTCTCTCTCTCTCTCTCTCTCTCTCTCTCACTCTCTCTCTCTCTCTGCGAGTCAACACTAAGGCGTTCATATCATTTCCCTAGCTTCAGTCACAGCCCAGTGACGGAGCTGTCAGTCAGGAGGCCCTTTGTGTCACCGTGGTTGAATTACTGTATGTACACAGCACACTAAAGACACTCCATGTTTCCCTGCTCAATAATTGAGACTGTTCCATAATTCACTACAAAGGCCTCTCTGTCTTGACATTGCACTGACTGCCCAAAGTTGCACAAGTGTCTTATCTTAAGCACAAGTTAATTACAGAAGTTCACACAGCGGAATGAGTTTTTTTTTTTTTGCGTGAATCCGCTGCATAAAAAAAAGGAGAAAAAAAAAAAAAATACATCTTTCATGTACAGAAACTTTAAATGAGATGTGGAGTTGGGGCTCTGGGTACTTAACATCACAAACAGCTCAATCCCTTGAAGCTCTTGCATCAGTCAAAAGCTCCAGCAAATACTCAGTGTTCGGCTCGGCTTCTTTCACCTGCCTAACTACTGTGAAGCAGAGAGAGGAAGAGAGGGGGGGGGGGGCTGAGAAAGACGACTAGAATAAATAAAAGAGATAAAGACTTAATGGAAAATCTTGAAGTTGTGATGTTTCTCATTAACTCTCTTGCCGCATCTTTGTGTGGTCGCATTTCATGTTTGGACACAGTCATTCTGATAAGTGCGGAGGTGTCTGCTCGTCGTTCTTGCCTTAATCTGTCTGTCAGAACCCTCCCGCGAGTGGTGGTTAAGGGGGTGCAGGACCTGGAAAGATCAGAGTGGGTTTAGATCTCCCGGAGCGAGCAGATCTGAGCGTTTACCTTGACACATCATCTCTGAAGTTACTCTGCGGACAACTCTCTCTGGATTAGTAATATTCGACACCTATAGACATCCGCAGCGACGAGTTTTCCGTCTCTTTCCGCTGCCAAACATTGTTTACGGAGACAATTTCTTTTTTTTTTAAGTTCGTAGAGAAAACACAGAAGTATCCGACTGAAAAAGAAACCTTAAAGGTGTGAAGAGAACATACGCCCACAAAGCGAACATGTGGAGGCAGTGAAGCGCCACCGATCGAGAAGAACAGACGCTGCGTCGTTCTCTTCAGCACCAGGAAAATGTGACAAACTGACTGTGAAGGCACAACGGTGATACACTAAACTGGCAACCCAGTTCCTCACCCAATAACAAACTGTGGTAACTATTTCATTTGGGCCTTGACACACTCAGAAAACGCAGACCCCCTCCCCGCCAAATGAGTTTGGAATTAATGCGGTTCCTCTAAAATCTAGGTTTGCACCATCCCATGCTGTGCAGAAGAGCTGGGTAAATATTGAGCGGAAGGGGGGAGTCAAGCAGGGAGAGGAGACCAGCTGATGAGATGCAAGGCTGTGTTGGAAATTAATCTGAGGGAGTATTAAACCCTCTCCCCCCCATCTCACACGTCCACAAACACTCCAGCATTTCTTTTTTTACTCCCTCTGTCACATCCACCTCCTATTTCATCTCTCTCTCTCTCTCTCTCTCTCTCTCTCTCTCTCTCTCTCTCACCCTTTCCTGAAAACTTTTAAAGTGTCTGTTACTGAATTGTATTATTGGGAAATCAGGGGTTGATGTGTTTTCTGCTGCCAAACTTACAAACCTTAAGGGAATAACTCAACATTTTAGGAAGTACACTTCTTTTCTTTGCTGCTGAGAGTGGGATCGATATTTGAGATCGATGTTTACCGTACAGACCTTCATTTACAGTAAATAGGAAGCTACAGTTCAGCATCTGATTAGCTTAGCTTAGCATAAAGACTAGAAGGAGGTTGCCTCTGTCCAACACGGTGTCCAAAATCACTTACTAATCACTGTATAGTCCACTACATAATGAGTTCACCAGTTTGGAGAAAACCTTACATATTAAAGTGGGGGTTAGTGAATGAGTGAGTGATTTCGGATACAGCTCTATATACTGTATATAAAGATGGACGACATGACAGCTCATCAAAACTGAAGCCAAATCTCCTTAATAGCCCCTTAGTGGCGCTGGGTCATAAACCCTGCCCTCCCTCCACAACTAAAAAAGGTCAAAGGCACATCTTTTTTTTTTTTTCACGCAAAGAGGGCTTCTTTCATTTTAAATGTATTCTTATCACACCGGTGTATGGTCCTGTGTATCACCGGGACCTTGACACCACGGTCACTCCTGCTCCGACTCTGGCTTCAAACGATAATATCACAAGATTTAGGCGCCCGTATATTTTGGCTTCATTCCTGGATAGTTGGAAGAAGTGTAGACATCTTACAGTCTATGATCTACACAGCAAATATGAAGCTAAAGCCAGCAGCTGCTTAGCCTAGCTTAGCATAAAGACTAGAAACAGGGGGGGAACCACTAGCATGCCCCTGGCGCTTGTACCTCTCAAGCATTTAGAGGTTAAATGTATTTTTGCAGGCAGCTGTAAAAAGAAGGTATCGCACGTTCACATAATGCATCGTAGTAAAAGTGACATGTAAGTAATCTACACTCGTGTAATGATTGTTGCTGACACCCTGTAGCACCCGGGGACACAAACAACTACAACAGAGACCCAGTCGCTCAGATTTATATTCAACATGTTTTAATCGGCCTGACATGCTGGATTAACTCCACTGCCAGGGCCACTGTTAAAACAAGCCTCTCTCTCTCCCTCTCTCTCTCTCTGACAGTTCTTCATTGTCCTGCTGATAATTCTCCTGGCAGAGCTGATATTGCTCATCCTGTTCTTTGTGTACTCAGATAAGGTAAGTTCATTTCGTTTTTCTTTCACGTCATGTCTGATTGTCGAAGCCCTCGACTCGTGTCGTTCCCGTTAACTTTTGTCCGTGCAGCTCACCCTGAGTGTGTGCACACAGCGTCAAGACCGAGAGGCAATAATTGCTCTCAGCCTTGGAAAGTCAAAGCTTGTCACACACACGCTCGCACAACTGCACAAAGCAATAAAAAGGTGTTAGCTCGATAAACATATGTTCCAGGGGGGTCAGAGTTGAGTCTTTTTATATTTAGCTACCTCCCCGGTGGGAGGTTGACTTTGAATTCTACCCTTCACCCTGGAGTCAAAGGTTAGGCCCCCAAAAGCAGCCCAATCTCCACCAGTTGGCTGCCTGTAATTGGTCCCAAGCTCATTTCCCATGACCCCTGAGCGCACTCGAGTCAGGTGCACGTCTGCGGCTGCAACAGATGACGATATATGGAGATCTGGGGATTACTGACTGGCAAGTTCTTCTCCGCACTCAATCAAGTTCCATCGCAAATGTTTCATCCTGAAGATGACAAATGTTTTGGCCGGGACAAGTAATGAAGTCTTCTATCTGTTTTCAAGGACACGGCGCTGATAGATCAGTCTATTTATACATTCAGAGTCGCCATGTCGCCCCGGCCTTTGGGACGGCGGCTAATTCTCCCTCGTGGTTCTGAGGTTATTGCTCAGTAACTTAGTCAGATAAAGGAATTCATTTAGCAGCCGATCCACTCTCAGATTCGGATCAGGTCCCGCAGGCACCACCAGCCAGGAGTAAATATGTCTGTTGCCTTATCTCCCAAATATTACCAGCTTAACTTTGAAGAAAATAAAAAAATATATCTAATGCTGCTTCCTCCAGTGGAATTTAAAGAGGGAGCATCTTGACTTTCCAGCAACTCCTTCTCATCACCTGTGAAAATGTGAAAGATTTCGATTTTCGGACTGCGAGGATTTCAAATAACTTTAAATTAGTTTGGTGGGCAGACTGACTTTTTCTTCCCAGTTCTCGTGAATGGCCACAGTATGTCATGTTTGCCTCATCTCACTAAATCCCTGTGTGTTTATCCTGGCTCAGACCTAATGGGATATGGAGCCACGATAATGCAGATCACCACCGAATATATTTCCCTTTATTGGCTCTCAAATGTCATTGGAAGGAAAAGGCTATTGCAGCAAATTACAAGTAATTAGAGGTGGTATTTTTAGACTGAGGCGAAGAATTGAGGAGGTTGTTAGGCGCTGTTACTCAGACAGCATTATATGTTAAAAAAAACATCAGGATTAGATGAAGGACAGCCAGTGTCCATCGCACGAGGCCTTTCGGATATCGCTTTCTGTTTTCCTTTCCTCCCTCTCTCCTCTTGCGTCTTTCCAGTGAGATCTCGTATGCTGTGTGAGGCTCGGCTCGGCTCGGCTCATCCTCTGTTACAGCCCGTGATCAGAGGAATCGCTAATTCCCTTCCCCTATTTGATCTCCTAATCACAAGGCATTTATTAACAAGTCTGGAAGACGTACAGTAGTTGGCGGCTTTTTAAAATGTGTATCAACACAGGCCTGCAAAACAGATACTTTAGTCTCTCAAATAGATCATCTTTAAGTCATGAGTGACGCCTTTGCCAACTGGGATGAGACGTCGGGAAGGAGTTATATTATATTATATTATGTAGGCGTATAATATATTGCAGGAACTCATTTTTCCACAGCTTTCGTTTAGTCACCTGATGTGTGGGTATCCCCTCCTTGCCTCCGCAGCCCGGCGGTGTTAAGAGCGCTGATTAAATACCAGGTAGAGGCCGTGGTATAACAAAAGCTGGCCCCTGCATTTAGCAACCAGCTGACTGCAGCAGATGGCTGCCCCGCAAACCAGATTACAGCCATTCGTCTTTAACGCCGTGACCTCATTGTGCCGGCGTCGACATCGGCACGCCGAGCCGAGCGCCGCTGAAAAGTTTATTAGCCCGGAATGTGAAAGCAGAACCTGGAGGGGAGAGGAGGGGCCAGAGCAATGTGCACGGGGGTCAGGTGGATACAGGTGATAGAAAAAGGCAGGTGAGATATCGTGGTCGGGGACAAAACGTGTTAGTGAGGGAAGGTGTTAAAAGAGGGACAAGAACATAAAAATAGTGTAACGAGTGCAGCAAAAGGTGGCGAATGTGATAAGTGTCACTGGTAGGTGTCAGCAGGGGAAAGGCCGTGATGACGTGACGACACTTAAGCTGCTTTCAGACATGCACAGAGTCAAAGTCACATGCTCCAGACATTTTCGGTAACTTTTCCTGCCCACTTTAAAATATATGTAAAACTCACTTCAAGCGAATGACGACAATGGCGTGTCTTACATGAGACATATAGAGAGATGCCAAATACTAAAAGACGAAGATGTCATTGAGATTCAAGAAACTACATCGGTATCAATGTGTTGTAAACAAAAAACGCTGCAGTCATCTTGCCTGAATGTTCCAGAAATGTTCCTGCAGTTTTGGACAATCACCTGTTTGGCAGACTGCGGACATTTTCCCGTCTGAAAACAGCTGTAGTCACGTAACACACCAGCAAAGTGAGGATGGAAGGCGAAATCATATTTATGTTGTGTTGTATGGGTAGTTGCTGTAGGTTTAATCCCCAGTCATGCTTTATCTACCAAGACCAATTACAGCGCAGTGGTGGGGGGTCTCTCCATCGCTCTGTTGAAGTTCCCTGGCCTCAGGCTACCCAGAGCAGGCTGGTGCAGAGCAACGCAGGGAATTAAGTATCTTGTTTAATGATGTGCTTTTGGGGACCTCTGGCTCTGATGCTGTTCCTCTCCACATCATTTATTGCTCTTTCAGGGCAGCTAGCAAACAGGGTTGTCCAGAGCTGTGCAATGAGGGCGACAGCAGAACAGTGTCAGCTTCCGTCCTCTGGGCCATAAGACACAAAGGGATTAGATGATTAGATGATTAAAGCCCTGACAGCGTACGACCAAATGATTATTGTGTCGGAGAAGATGAGGCAACAAAGCACTTCTGAAAGAGAGCGAATGCAACATGCGATGTTAAAAAATGGTAGATTCAGCGTTGACCTGACATTTTTTCTTTAAAGACTGTGCAGCCGGACTGTTTTGTGATGAGGGAACAGTCTCCCGGCTGAGAGGAGATAAGCCTCTGTGATCTGACAACACGGAAAAGACAACTTGCTTTGTTTCATTCAAAAGAAACAGTGAATTACATAATATTTCAGTCTGGATAGTACAACTGTTTAAAACATCATAGGACGATGTCCCTGAGCAGGAAATAAAACGCACAACTCATGTTTCCAGTCTTCCACATCCGCTCAGAGGCTCAGTGGAAAAATAATAATTGTGCTGCTGTTTAAGTTCCACAAAATGCAAATGATATACACTGGATTCATGCCACTTCAACAACAGTAGAATCATTTTCCTTCAGACCCTGAAGTCGCTGCTGTTGTTGTGCCTGTAGCCTGTAGCCTTTCTCTGGAACTGGATCCGACCTGGTCCATGTGGACGGAGTGTCGGGAAAGTAAAAATGATATCTCCTTGGAACAAAATCTTCAGGTTTTTGTCGTACAGCATTTTGATGTTTTAGCACAAGCTGTGGAACTGTAGCAAACTGTGACATTGAACATTCAACATCTTAAAAAGCATATAAAAGAGAATAAATCACCAAAAGCATAATATGTCCCCCTTTAAGAGGTGATTATTGATATGTCAGTGTTCACAGCTTTTCTCCATCGACCCCAAACATAGACTGTAAATAAAGATGGACAATCGTCCCCTTTTTTATAGCATCAAATAACTAATAAAAACCCAAATGAACACTTGGATATTCATCAGTGTGGTAAGATCTACCTGAAATGACAAAAAAACATCTTTGAGAACATTTTATTTGACGTGTATTATTTGAATTTGGCCCATGTCCCATCCACTTATATGGAGGAGGCGTGATTCATGACCTGTGCTACAGCCAGCCTCCAGGTGGTGCTCAAGACTTCACTTTTGGGGAGCAAAGATCCCAAGTGACCAATTGAATAAACTAACAACAGATGGAAGTTGGGACGTTTTTGTAAAAGTTAGAGAAACGTTAACGTCTTTCCACTTGTGTATAACCGGCTCCACTTGATGTTCACAGATGTGTCAGAAAGCTAAAAACTGTTGTCAGTTATCTTTAACACCGTGTATCTACCATTTGTGTTATATAACAGATGGGTTGTGTTTACTTTTGCTGAACCACCTGCATAATCTGTGTTTTTTTCTCTTAATGAAATTGGACTACAGAGACCGTGATTCGTTTGGAATTAAACACCGACATTGTTTGAAGATTGTAATTGCTCAAAGTGATAAACAGCAGTTGGGTTAAAAGTGAATAAAACTCAACACGCAATGCACTAATTGCTCATCTATACGCCCGTCAGGCCACCTACTGTGGTAGGCAATGCTTTCCCGTGGTAAGTTAGCATCTCTCTTCATCAAACAGACGACTGAGACACCGGTCGTCCTAAAACTACTGCGGTAAAAAATTTAAGTCGGGACACGAGCTCCTGTGGGAGAATTCGTCATTTGTGTGGCACAGATGTGACCTTTGCTGCCGGAAGAAGAAATCAGGGTTTGTGCTACATATTGCACATGAAAACACAGACTTAGAATAAGATCTTTCAGATTTCTTTGAAAAGTGAAGCTCGGCTGTGGTTATGTGCCCGTGGGATGAGTAGGCAGAGTGGTTTCCTGTCTGCACGGTGACAGGTCCCAGTGTAGCCGATCACCAGATCTGGGGCCTGATTCTGACAGCGTACGTCGGGAGTGCTTGCACTGGAATTACTGTTATTAGTATCACATCACTCTGATCTCAGCACAGCACAGAGAGTATAGCAATATTCCCCAGTTTATTTCCTCTGCCGGCACAGAAACGTGCTCGGGAAAAAAACTTCGGTAAAGTTGAAGAATTATCTCGTACGAGAATAAAACGAGTGAAAATAGCTGTGATACCTTATCATTTGGTAATTTCAGCGCTGACTGGATGTGTTGAATTACGGTGTCTCGAGTGTGACAGGTGTTAATCAGACAATCCGCCGTGCGCCCTCTGTTTCCTGCTGTCGTGCTCACTGAGAATACAAACGCTTTGGAGTTTGGAGAGAAAGCCGAGTCCTCCCTCCTCCCTGTCAACACGCTATCTGCACTTCTCCGTTTTCTTTATTTCTCTGGGACTGTGGCGACTCGCGTTCTTCCAGCTGGCACAGCTCAACCCTTTTTAGATGTTTCTGTGATGAATGTGCTGTCTCGTATTGCTGAGTGCAGACTTCGTCGGGCCCAGTGGAAAGTGCCGGCTTATTTATGTAATGGCAGTCATGAGCTGTGCCTCAGGGCTTTTGTCAACGTGAAGAATTGCATTTGAAGCCCAGTGGCGACAGAAGACAACTTAAAGCTAGGGTTGGTAATCTTAGAAACGATTCATCCCAAAACTTCCCATTGGCCCCTCGGTCGAAGCCACGCCCCCAAAACGCACACTGGATGTGTGTGCAGCGGAACTTCTTGCTTTACATTTCGGCACCCATGTTATCAGGCTAGAGCAGCAACACTTCTGTACGCATACAGTTCCCAGCGAATAGCCAGTGAAAATGATCTTTCACCACAGTTTCAATGTCTATATCTGTCGAATAATGTCACAAACATAAATATTTGAAACCATTCCTGTATCTGTATCAAAGTAAAAGTACTTTAGCATTTTCGTTGACTGAATCCATTTATTTCTTTTCCTGGCATTTGGTTAAGTACATAGCCTGACTTGTATTTGAGGAAATACAGTAGTTGCACATGCACCTAGTGTGGCCCAGGCGTGATGATTGTTAGAAGCCGTCTTTCTGTGACTGGCTCGCTAACTTCTGGCGGTCGTCTCTGCTTCAGCCGTGTTTTTCACGGGCAGTTTCCACGCAGGCAGGTCGATTAGTGACTGACAGGTAAGCCAGCAGATCATTTCATTCGTCTCAGCGAAATGATTGGTCGTGTTTATTATTACAGTCCTGCAAGAGCAACAGACACCGGCTTTTTATTTATTGATGGCTATCAGGACGTGGAGACGAGGAACCATCAAACGAATAAGATCAATATTGTTCCAGAAACATCCTACCACTCCTACCTTTATCAGGAAGTAGGTGTTATTAAAGCGTGGTGTCAGTAAACAATTTCCAGGAGCAGAATCGTGAGTTTCAGTCAAGACGCTCGTTTTCCATCTCAGTAGGAAATAGGCTAATGCAACAAAGGATGTGTTTGTATCTGCTCCTTCTTCGCAGGCACAGAAAATGGGTCAGAGTGTTGCGAGATCAAATCCCTGTTTGTTCTGAAGTCATTTGTCTGCCTCTCGTTAGCAGTAAATCTGGATCATTAAGTTTCATTTCAGGCTGTTACAAAGACTTCCACACATGAAACGGACGACGTGCGTGCACTTATTGGCGAGTCAGAGGATGATTTTTATTGTAGCCGTGGTGTTGGTGGTGGGAGGGCGGCTGCTCTCTAGTGACTGTGTTGGAGTCATTACTGACTCCTCCAGCGCGAGGAGTCAGTAATGAGCGAGCAGCTCCACATAAAGATGGAGAGGAAGGAGATCGAGGATAAAAAACAAAGTACGAGGCAGAGATTGATGATGCTGCTCTTCATCTCATTTCCCTGCACAAGGACAGATATGGCGGCGCCCGGAGCCCGCGGTGCAGCGGCGCACAGAGACGCTCCTCTGCATCAGCAAAGTAACATAGCGGGAGAAAAGGAAGAAACTACACTAATCTTATTTTCAAAGGTTTTAGAGGACGTTTCAAATGGGCGCTGCATGATTAATAAAGCACTTTATTTCCAAGGAAACATTAATTACTCGGTAAAAAAAAAAGATCAGTTTGACTTTTATGTGTGATTCTGCAAATAGTTTTCCTGTGCCTTGCAGTGCAGAAAACGCTCCCCCCCCCCACCACCGATAAATTGCATTTAATTTAAAGCTTAATTTAATTTTCTCTACTGTCAAAGGAAGGTCTGTCTCTCATATACAGTGCAGCGTACATAAGTAATTACTCAAGTAAACCTGAAATTCTAATGAGTAAATGTTCAATTTACTCAGTCGAGCGTTGTTGACCAGGCGTTCTCTGTTGTTTTTTTAACTGAGGGATTCACTGTGCAGCTTCTAAAGAACATTGTTCTGCTCTCGTCCCCCCTGAGAAAAGAAAGCAGAGAGGAGCTGAAGCACCTTGTTGTGTCAGACAGTGACAGACATGATGCTGCTTCTCTTCTTTTGTGTGTGCGTGCAGATTCTTTTTTTTATTTTTTTATTCCAGGGCACAGTCTGAGCCCTTAAGCTCAAACTATAAAAACGTTTGTGCTCTATTTGTTGTGTGTGATATCGGCTGTGGTGCTGCGCAGACACGGTTCTTGTCGGTACGTGTCATTTTTCCCAGCAATAATTAGCCGGCATCTAACGCGTCCCTCAATCTACTCTGGCATTTTGCAAATCCCCGCAGGCGACGGCAGGAGAACTGAAGCTCCTGATTTTGTATCTCAACACATCCAAAGAGATATCAATCTCCATCAGACGGGGCACAGCGCTGAGCACATTGTTGGGGTTCAGTCAGGAGGAAAGTGATTTGTTAGCTCTGCTGAAGGGCATGTTGTAGCTCTGCGTGTGCGTGTGCGCGTGCGCGTGCGTGTGTGTGTGTGTGTGTGTGTGGGGCAAAGCGACATGACACACGACACGTGTCAGATCTGCATTCATCACACAAAAGTCCCGAGTCAGTGTAGCAGAGGTAATGTATTTTTAGATGACAAAGTGAAAAAGGTTTCCTGTAAGAATACTGAAGAGCACTTTCCCCCTCCGTGCCGCAGACACAGTCATCATCATATACAAATCTGTGTGAAAAGACATCGGTGCTTTGGGAAGATCAAAGTAGTGTTAATGTGCCCGTAAGCTTCAGCTGCCGTCTCAGATATAAAGACTGTGAGCACAGCTCTAACCCAAGGTCTCTAACCGAGGCTGCTGTTGTCTTTCTCCTCGTCAGGTGAGTGAGAATGCAAAGCAGGACCTGAAGGACGGCCTGGCTCTCTACAACTCAGACAACAACATAGGCCTGCGGAACGCCTGGAACATCATCCAGGCAGAGGTACCTCCCGCTGTGCATTACACCAAATGTGACAAATATGAGGCGCATTAGCATGAGTGTGATATAACAACTCCAGGGTTCATGCATAAATGCAAAGTTTTACTGAAATATTCCTGCTAATGTGTTTCCTGGCTCGTACCTGTGGCATTAATGCAACATTAAAAGTCAAAACTGGCTGTTGAAGAACATTTTCTAACACTGTTGGAGCAAATGACTGATTATAATCATTGGTACATTAAAGCATGAACTAAACTTGTGTCTGTTTCCGCCCGTACAGTGGAAGTGCTGCGGTGTGATAGCGTACACCGACTGGCACGAGGCCCTGAAGGAGAAAGTAGTTCCTGACCGCTGCTGTCAGGAACATTACCAGAACTGTGGACAAAACTCCACCAACATGTTCTGGAACAGGGTGAGTGCACATCGACTGCGAGGTGCTACGTATGATATAACCACGGTTGGTGAATGGGCCTTTCAGGACAAAAAGCTTCCGTTTGAAGTGTTTCTGTTTTGGGAGAGTTAATTAAATGAGTACAAAGAGACAGAATGTACAACAAAGAGAGACCGAGCGACCGCAGACGCACGCCGACTCTAAAGAAACTCCGAGACCACCGCAGAGAGATGCTAAATGATCCCGGGTGAAGACGCAGGACGACTGCAGCCACGAAATGACTGCGGAGAGACTGAAAAAACTACCGCAATGACGACACGCTCGTTTAAAAAAACGTCTCCATAAAGAGAAATGAAACGACCACCAGCACAGAGAGTGAAACGACCACAAACGACCAGGCTGCGTCGCTTGTAGACATTTTACGTCTTGCTCCCATGTGGGATGTGTGGTTTCCTCCCTCAATGTGCCCAGGGTCACATTATGCATCCGCAGATATGACGCTATTGGGATCATTATCCAAATCCATATGCTCCTCTTGTTTCATGTCATGTTTAAAGTTGTGTTTTAAAGTTCTTTACACCAACGCGACTGATATCAGTGCAGGAATCACAGGGGAAATCCAAAATTATAACTCTTATACATCTTTAATCGCGGGTCCATCTGCTGGGTAGCAGCTTTCACAAGCCTCTGTGGGTGGTTAGAGTAGCTCTCAAAGTTCTACGCTTCCTGCTGAATTCTGATCACGCTGGATCTTTTTCCATTATGCATGAAACAACAGTTCTTTTTCAAAAAAACCTTGCAGTACAATATTCACCAATCTCCCCCAATTACAAGTCTAATCTGCTGTTGGTCTGGCGTGCGCTTTGTTAGCAGGTCCAAAGTAGAGGATTAAAAGCTGTAATATAATTGCCAAAATGAGAATAGGCAGACATTGAGCTGGCCCACTGGGAGAAGCGCAGCACTAAAAGCGTGCGTGTGTGTGTGTGTGTGTGTGTAATCCTGCCCAGAGGAGACGGCCACACACTGTACAGCAGAGTTAAGACGTACAAGCACCCACACCAAAGACGAGGCGCCACTCGGCAGCTGAAACCACCATTAAGTCCGTCACCCCTGCGTCCTGCCAGCGGGTGACCTCCCAACGAACCCGCTGTAGGTGGGAATACATTTAAGATAGAGTGCACACGCGTCCATATGGCCCATAAGTCTGCATATAAAAGTCACCGCTCGTGGGTAATTCACTCGGTTTAATACCTCACCTGGTCGTTCATTCATCCGAGTGTAAATCTCATGTGTCCTGGGAAAGCGCGAAGTGGATGGTTGGGTTTTTCCAGGTGACCAACCAGGCTCGGAGCAGCTGTGTGGCACGATTCTTCTGTACCGTGCTGAAAATGCACCTTTTCTTCTTAGCAGCATCGTTACAAGCTTGTTTTTTTTCGCTTTCTTTCATTTCAGGGCTGCTTCGAGAAAGTGGAGGAATGGCTGGATGAAAACAAGCACCTGCTGGGAACTATAGGCATGGTCATCTTGGTGCTGCAGGTGAGAGGCGCAGTGATAAATTGTTCTTTCTTTCTCCATTTCTCTGAGCCTCTCTCCCATTTGTATTCCCTTCTTCTGGGCTGCATTTGTGAGTGTCTGTGTGTCTGGCAGAAAAATAAGAACAGATAAAAAAAAATGTGCATCAAGTGGCCTCGGTGCCACCGTCGTCTGCTGAGAAACTTATGAGGCCTGTGCTCCGGTGGGCGTTCAGGGAACCTACACATCTGGAAATATTTAAGTCACTGTCTTCTGAGCCCTGATCCTGTCTGGGAGAATCAAAGCCACCTGGCTTTGTTCCAAGCAGGCTGCAGTCATGTATAAGGCGCCATTAGCAGATCGAGAGCAGAGATAGTGAATATAAAGGTGGGATGGAGTCACAGATTAGAGGCTCTGTTGAGACCGGTGATAGATATTCCTCTGGTTGTACCGTTTCTCTTTTGGTCCTAAACTCTACGTGTATCCCTCTGTTAGTCGGTGTCTCGCTTTCACGTTCTTTACAGTCTTTTTTCTTCCTCAGTCTTCAGAGCGAACAAAGTGTTTTCATTTTATTTTATTATTTTCCTTAGGTTTGCACAAATCTTTTTCCTCTGAACTGTTTTTGCAGTCTGAGTTTATTTGCTCGAACACTGTGCCTGTGAACGAAATCTATAGACGATGGCTTGCAACATGGCCGCCTACTGCGTGTGCATATGTGCAAATTATTAATCGTGTTTGTGTGAACTCGCTCGAGGTGAAACAAGTTCAGCTTGTGCGGGCATCCTTTTTATGCGGTAACCGCGGTGGGTGGGCAGCAGTGGTCAACAAGGGCCCGGCGGTCCAGATTTTGAAATAGCCAGCCTGGGAATTTATGTATGGGAACGGTTGCTTGTACAGAATGTGCCACCCCTGGAGTGGCAGCCTGCCCTGAATACCCTTCCTCTTGCCCAACAGAAGTTAGAGCCTCCCTCACCCACACCCTGATAGATGCATGGATGGACTGTCTTTGCTTTGCTCTGCGCTGCCTTGAGAAAATCTTTTCACCGGCTCGACTTTGCACTTTCGCTTTGTCTAAATTCCTCTTCATGTTCAGTCTAAACACACCTGAAGAGTTCTGCTCCGTCCTTGGGTTAGCTTCTCTAACAATAACTGTCCACGAATCTCTATTTAGTCTTAACATTTGCGACCACACTTCACATTCCAGCGCTCAAATCTCCGTCCTCCAGCTTCTACGCAGTGCATAAAAATTAAGAGCAACATCTGCTGTCGAGTATAACTTCCACCCCTGCGCTGTCCTTTAAACCCTGAAGGTATTATTCTTACATTCCAGTCACTTCATAATATTTCTCACCCCCACTACTTACTTTTTTGCTTTTCATGCTTTTAACATCCCTCCTTGCCCCCCTGCCCTCCCGTGCTTCTCTGCGACAAGCATGACCTCAGTTTGCTAATCGGTGAATCCATGGTTCATTCAGAGCGAAGTGGCCTCCCCATGAAATCTCTCAAGTTTTATAAGATCCTGCACATTTCTTATGTCCTGAGGGGGAAGATGGTGCTTGTTAACGTTCCCAGCAACGCTCAGGGAAAGTCATCAGTGTACTTTGGATTAATATGTATTCATGACAAGATCACACATTCCTCTTTCGTGCTCACATGTGTTTATTCTATCTGTCTGATCTCACACACACACACTCACACACACACACACACACACAACCGTGTACTTCTATTTTTGTGAGGACGCTCATTGGCATAATGCGTTTCTCAGGTTCTTAACTGTAATCTCAAACCTAGACTTAACCCTCAACTTAATCTAATCTGAACCCTCACCTAACCCTAAATTTTCACCCTAACCCTAATGTAAACTTAATTCTAAGCCTAACCTAAACATAACCCTAACCTAACCTAGCCCTTACGTTCACCCTAGCCCTAAAAGTATGTCTTAACCCTAAGAACAGTGAGGAGGGGCCAAAATGCCCTCACTCAGTAAGGTCTTTACTCAAAATGGTCGTCACAAAGATTTAAGTACAAGTACACACACATGCACATGGTATCCACATGCTGAAGACTCATGTTTCTTATTTATGTTTGGAGACCTAGTGCAGAATTAAACACTGCCGCACCGCTTTAATTTTAATTATCTTTATCTCCCATGCAAATACACCCACACACCCACCCACACAACACACAACACACCCACCCACACTCAGCTGATTCAGGTGAGGGGGTAGCAGCCTGGAGGAGCAGACCTCGAGCTGTCAGATTAGCAGACTCAAAGCGGTGGTGAGGGACAGGGTGGCGAGGAGCATCATGAAAAGCAGATGCCCCACATCTCCGCAATGTTGCATAATATCCAGCGGCACGGATGAACTGGCTTATGAATGATTTACGTCTGCAGCTTATATGACAGACATCGGTAAAAGCCTATATGTATAACTTCAGAAATCCCAGCAGTGTTTTTAAAGTCCTGGGCGGTGGGGGGGGACGGATGATTGAGCTCTGAGGAGTCCTGCAGGAGAAGCTGTCATGCTTCACACTGAGTGAAGGAGACAGTCAGAACTTTCTGTGCAGCTCAGACGAGCTACAGGTGAATAATTGGGCCTGGTTTTGAAGGCAAGTTTCTTATTACTTTTAGCTGAATGTTTACCATTTCGTGTTGTGATTGACGGCAGCTTAATGTGGTGTTTTCTCTGAAGTGCTGGTATGAAGTGCGTTGAGACTGAAACTAAAGGGAGAGAATGAGCAGCTTTCAGGGGCCGACCACAAACCGTGCGAATCCTCCGTGGCTTTCAGGAAGTCCACGTTGCCTTTTTCCTCTTGGATTAAGCCCCGTGCCGCGCTTTGCCGTCTCCCTGCCGTCCAAACTTTGCCAGATAATGGTTTTAGGATCAGCCTTGTGACTGTGTTTGATGTATCAGGGGTAATGGAAACTTCAAAGAGATAGCTGGCGACTTTGATTCAATGGCATCTCCCGTTTGCTTCATTGACTTAATGCTTGTGCACGCCGTACATATTTTTCCATCTCAAAGATTCCACAGCTCGCGTTTGAAGGCCATCTGAGAAAAAGACAGAGTGGAAATGTGTTTGTGCTCCGCCACAGGAATTATTGTCTGCATCAAAACACAAACTAGCCCAAGGCTTCGACATCAAAAAGATCACAAAGAGACGCGCACGCACACATGTGTGACACACAGAAACATACATCATACACACTACACATGTCAACACACATTCACTATCTCCCCTCTCCTTCCCTCCACAGCTGCTGGGCATGGCGTTCTCCATGACACTGTTCCACCACATCCACAGAACGGGGAAGAAGTACGACGCTTAGCCTTCGGGGGCGTTGACACCCAATGGAGAGGAGCACCACTGCCTGATGGGATATGACTCTGATTTAAACGCCCCCCTTCCCTCATTCACTTAATAACCTCTTTAGAGCATCCTTTGCCATCCCCCCCCCCTGTACCACTTCCCAGACCTATCTGTACAGATTCCAGCTGCGTCCCCGCTCCCCCCCTATCACCATTCATTTTGCCAAAGAGTAACACAACTGGAAGAGAAGGGACACCTACTTTTGGCAAGGAAGAGAATCCCATTGGTTGTCACTCCTCTCGAGTATTTTCTCTCTTTTCGCTCGGACTAACAATTTGCTGGAAGGAACAAAAGACTTTGAGACAATGAAGACTTGACTAATGCCCCTTTCTTCCCCGAGCAGAGCGAACATTTGAAACTGTCGATGCCCTCCACCTCTTGTGGAGTCCTCGTTTTTCGTCCCCGTCGATTGAAGTCAAGTCCTCTCTCCCCTTTTCATTTGTAAATGAGAAAAGTTCCAACATGGCATGCTAGTTTTCTACTTCACTGATTTAACTTTGTTGTCGAAATGTCAGAACGATTTCTTTTTGTTTTCCTGTAAGTGTGTCATCGATGCTCCTGTGGAATGTAAGTGTGGAACAGATCAGTGCAATGAGCGCTCAGACATGCAGTGTGCTTGTGTGTGTGTGTGTGTGTGTGTGTGTGTGTGTGTGTGTGTGTGTGTGTGTGTGTGTGTGTGTGTGTGTGTGTGTGTGTGTGTGTGTGTGTGTGTGTGCGTGTGGTGGGATTTGAAGTGACGTTGTTGCAGAGGGGCACAGATATGTCGGGATGATGTCTAATGTAATCCATGATTCATAATTTCTTTTTTTTTTTGTCATTTGGCTGTAGAGATTTGGGTAAAGAGAGCGTGATGGAGGAACACGGTGTAAGTGTGAGGATTCATTTCACGGGGCGATTCTGCAATATCCTCTGAATGATAAATTGTGACACACAAATCGAGCTCTGAAACGCACACACACAGCTGCCACACAGCAGCATTGTTCCCATTCCCCATGACAATACAAATGATATAAAATGGCTGTTTATTAGGGTTCCGCCGGGACTGTCGAGTGAAGACATCTGGGTGATGAAGTTCCCACAGACTGAATCGTCTGTGTGTGTGTGCTTTGTGGGTGTGTTTTATCACATTGTCTGAGCTGCAGAAGGGAAAGAATGGAAAAAAATCCCAACATATAAATCTAGAGAGTCGAGGGCACGAGGGGCAAATACAGAGCAGACATGTTGTGTTGCTGCTGCCATCGACTGGGTGTCAGCGGAGGCGGCTCCAGCCTTTCTCTTTTCTATATATTCTTGATATCTCATCCATTCACACTGGCCTCCTCGCTTCTGTCTCTCTCCAGCTGTCAGCTCCCATTTTAATTTTTTTCCACCATCCCAATTTTCTTCCCACGTGTCAGAAACCAACAAGGTTTTTTTTTTTTTGCTGTCGTCGTCGTCGCTCCAAACGCTTGCACAATATCTCTGCTCACATTCCTGCTCATCGCGCAGTTTCCAACTTTTAGTAATCTTCCTTTTCTTGCTGCGAACAGAGGAGGGGGGTGGTGGGAGCGTGGGCACATCAAAGCCGAGACGGATAGGTATGGCAACATGCCCTGTAGGACGCTTCTGTTTAAGTCTGTTTACCGCCAATTCACTGCAGGAGGTCTGTGCAGCAGCCTTCCTCCTTAAGACTGAAAATGCTCCGGCGTGGCGACTTGAAGGAAAATGCCCTGTGGCGCGCCGGCTCCGGGCTTCAAAAGTTCTGTGTGTGTTTGTGTGTGTGTGTGTCGTGGAGGGCGAGCTCATTGTTAAAAGGATAAATTTAGGTTTGGTCAACACTGTGTTATGATTGCTTTGAACTCTCCAAAGTGAGGAAGAAGAAGTTGACGTCCGATTAGGTGAAAAGCAAGCGGGGAGTCAGACGATCAGACAAAATGTCGCTAATAACCACGTGTGTCCACACACAGCTACATCAGACACGACAGGTCGAACTAGAAAAGGATCATTTTCAACAAAGTTTCCACTAATAATTCCACTTTGTTTTCTGTTTGTGGTTGTGCTCTCGTTCCGTTCTGATAATCAAGCCTGAACAGCCACGTTTGCCTCGTTTCCATATTCATTATGACACGGCGTTCCTTTTAGCCATTTTCTGTGCGCTCGATCAGCCGTGACGCCCCTATCTCGACGCAACAATGTCATTTTCAGTCCGCACAGATGCCGGGGCAGGTGCGGGCAGTAGTAAACATATTTCACGTCTGTCGAAGAAATATTATGTTTTCGGGGGTGGGGGGCCCTTGCGACCCGCACAGGTGTTTCCAATTACTCTGAGCGATCTGACTTCAGGTCAGGTTGACGCTCGACCCGCGGCATCGCCTCGAATCACGTGACGTTTCCTAAACTCCGGGCCGATGACAGGGATGAAGGTGTAAACTGTTGCAACTGTGCATCAATCTCCTACACGCCTGAAATGGCTGCTTCCAAAAATCCCCTCCCTCTTTCACACAAACACTTCACCCTATATAACAGCCAGGGGGGTGCAGTCAGCAGTGAGAAGTAAACTGAGATTTCAGACATCTAGAGGTGAAATGAGGTTAATTGCTTAATCTATAAATTTACTCTAAACACAGGAAACTATACAACATAAAGGGTCGGATTTTCTTAAACCTTTTCTTTATCCTTCTGATCCTTCGAAATGCCGAAACTAGAAAAACCTAGAATGGGCGCAAACCTCAGTGAAGTCCCAACACTATCCAAGAAACAAACAAATCAACGGACAGGGGTAAATGTAACATCCTCGGCAAAATCAATAAATAACCATGTTGACCTTTTAACAGCAAAGGATCATTTGTTTGCTGCTATTGAAAGCTGAGCAGAGAAATCATTGGGACCAGAAGTGGCCGCGTTCCTAAGTTGTTATCCAGGGAAAACCCGTTGAGGCGAGTGTGTTGTTGTTTTGGCTGAAACCTTGAAACTCGGACACCGTGCGTCGCTGCTTCGCGAGTTAACAAACGACTCGGCGCGGGAAGAAAATGAATCTGTTTGCCTTCGATTGTCCCCTGAGATCAGTCTTAGCTAGGTTTTTTGTTTTATTGTTTTTTTTTAATGAATTAATCAGAGAGACATTGTGGCGTGGAGCGGGGGTTTCATGCATCAGCAAGCGACACATTTGAGCCGTGACGTGCGGCGACCCTGCTGGCTGTGATTCACTGCCGGCCCCCCATATGCTTCGACTCCTCTCGTCGTGTCCAGAGGGGGGGGGAACATGACAGCTGCTGATGTACAGCACAGGCACGAGTGGTCACATCTCCCCCTTGCTCGGCTGCCTCCACAAACACTCCACACATCCCTTATTTACTCCGCTCCGCTCCGCAGACACCCGGCGCTGCACATACACAGTATCTGGCAGCACTGACCTCGAAAAATGGCGCGTGGAGGGGTTGTAGATCCTGTGCTCGGCAGAGGTTAAGGTGGTAGCAGCTCTGCGAATCACACGGTAATACATCCTCACTAGCAGGCTAGAGGTTTAGAAAGAAAACACCAGATAAATAATTTGTTGTGTTGTTTCATCTCGCGTCAGGTGGAAAAGTGTGTAAACGCAGATGTCACGCAACACAAAACGATTCGATGTCTGTCTCCGAAAACCTGACGTCACACTTCAGAGACGCAGGGCTGCAAACTCTGCAACTCCTTGTCCCCGACTGATCTGACTGTGTTGACATTCTGACATTCTTTTCATGTCGGAGAAAAATGTTCCCACGTGTTTTTTATTTTAGAAGAAGAAAGCAGGAATGAATGCCATTTTAACGCTGTTTCATTTTGTTATTTTTTGTACGTTTGCTGTCGTTTGTTTTTATATGAGATGTTTTTTCTTGTCGTAGGATGTTTAACTGGCTGTTTTCCTTTTCTCTTTTCTTTGTTTTTACTCATGACAGAGGCTCATTGTTGCACATTGTGAGAATATGACACCATTAAGCATTTGTTTCTGAGCGGATTAGTCTCTGCGATGTTCCTCTACAAGGTGCGAAAAAAAACGCCTTTCTGTCTCGACACTGCTACAGGCGGTCTCAGCAATTAAGTCAGAATTGATAGAGATGGAGAAATTTGGCATATATCAACCCGGCGAAGCCCACAAAAGACGAGCTGCACGCTTGTCACTGTGCTTCTCCACATTAAGATCCGGTTTAATTAAAGTCGGACGTGCTGCCATCGTTTCGCAGTGTGTCTTTTGAAAACTGCCAGCGAAAAAAGGCCCATTATGTATTTCTAGAGCATGTACTATTATCCGACACCACAGCACGGAGCAAACGTTTACGACGGCATATCAGTGCTGCAACGTTCAGCCCCAGATGTAAATATGCTCATTTTTTACAACTTACTCCGCCACTTCTAATCACATTTTACACCACAGTTGTATTGCCATTAACAAGCCTAACACACACATTTACAGACATAACCTCCACATGTATGTTATTCATCTTCTCACGTTTGATAGGGTTTTTTTTCTGCCTCTTGTTTTTCCCCTCTTCAACTACAGGAGCAGTGTAAAGAAAAAATGATGTACATTTGTGTTTTTTTGTCTGTAAGGTTTTACATAGTTTATTTGACTACATTTGCAATTTTGCAGTAGGACACGTGTTTCCTCATGTTTATTTTATTTTGAAAAAGGAGTACATCGTATTCCCTCTCATCCACGGAGGCACAGAGATGGTGAAGGAAGAATGCACAAGCAGTAATTTGATTTTGTCTGCTGTGAAGAATCTTGAGAGACATAGAGACAGTTTTTTTATTTTTTATTTACCACCTTCGACTTATTGTTTCTGTAATCTCCTCCTAATCCTCCCCCCCCCCGGGGTTAAACTGAATATCTGAGCAGTGGAAATGTACGCTCTAGAAATGGTGTGTTTGATGTTGTGTTTTGCCGGGTAGCTCTATCTGATACCTGCCGACCTTGTCCTGTGGAGTTTTTCTGCTACATGTGAAAAGCACTCTGAATATCTACAGTATACCGAGGGGGTGCACTACCTTCTCTCTCTTTACTCTAAATCAAACTATTTTTCAAATAAAGGAAAGAGTGTCACAAAAAGTCCCACGATACCGAACGCTCATTGCCTTTTTCGTGTTTAATGACCCCATCTTCCCGATGCTCCTTTTTTGTCATTTCAACTATAGGCAGCATTTAAACTGTGTGTGTGATGCTGATTTTTTTATTTGAAGGGGGATTAGGAGACAGGACTTGGCACGGAGAGCAAAGGGAAGCTGTGTCACCGCAGATCTCGTGTTTTCAGTAAAAGAGAGCGGCATCGCAGCCTTAAAATAGCCACTCTAAAAAAAGAAAAAAAAAAAAGAAATAACAAAACCTGAGGGACTGTTGTCCAAAAGTCGCTGAGATGAGCTAATGGGAGTCAGCCAGTTGCACACACACAGGATTTTTTTTTTGAAAGAACAAAAGGAAGATGATGAAAGTGGGAACCATCGACTCCTACTTACTCCGAGCAGATGAGAGTATTTTTGTGCGGAGCGTTATCCCCCTTTTTAACCCAACTGTAAGCACAGGCCCATATGTGACGGTGACTGGAGTTTATTGTGCCATTCCATCCTGGCTTCTTTTATTTTGTTTTACATCACTGTTCCTTCTATGCAAAAATATGACCTATTTTAGCCTTTGTATAGATTATTTTGTATGAGTGACATGTATTGAAATAAAGTGAACAGAATCAACCGTGAATACGATTCTTCTTCCTGGTTGTTTTCGCAGTATTTCACATTTTTCCCCCCACGCAGCCTCAGTCGAGCTCGTTTTAATATCGTGGATTGAGGGAAGCTACGTTTCCTTTGTCCCCTCACAACATTATTCAGATTATTAACCTGCAGACGAGGTGATTTGCAGGTTGTTTCTGCTGCTGTCTGTTCTCAATCTGTTGTGTTTCCCAGGAATAAAACGTGAGTAACATACTATTTGTTCTTTTTTAAACTACAGTTATATTCGAATATCCTGCCTGAAGAAGGCAACATTTTAGTTTTATGTTTTTTTTTCCAAATGCAATCTAAATTAAGTCTGTTCTTGTTCTTTGGGATTAAATGGAAAAGGTGTTGGATTTTGAAAAGAGTAGTTTGACCTTTTGGGGAAATTGGACGAGCAGAGCGTTTTGGGAATATGTGACATTATATTCGTTCTATAGAATCATAACGTTTCCACACTTCAATTTCCCTTGTTAGCACTTTTCTACAGTAAGATAAGTCAACAAGCTGTTGCCAGGAGCTTCAAGAACATGACGGTGCCGTGATTAACAGTCAACTAACAGCAAGAAGTTTCTCATTTTGAATCTGCGTCTGTTTTCTGCAGGTATGTCTTCCTCCCACAGTCCAAACACATGCACGTTAAGCCAAGAACCCCAAACGTGCAAGTTAAACTATAGTTATACCTTTAAATAAAACAAAGGCTAAAGCAAAATGTTGCGCGGACAGGAGGCGGACAGTGGACACTTGTTTAACATGTAATAAAAGAAGACAGATCAATCTCATTAAGTCGTCATGTACCTCTGGCAAAGCTGAGGGAGTACGTGAGGGAACCTGTGTCCTTCTGTGAGTCCACAGGAGACACTCGATGTAACGAGCGTAAAAGGAGAACGCCTGTGATTAAGTATTCACATACAGTATCCCCACTGCCAAGGACAGTTCAGACTACATTTGACTACATTTCCATGAGCTGCTGTTTGAAATCTGAAGCTTCTTCACACATTTACATTAACCTGACGCCCCTGTGATTTTCTTTGCTTCTGTCGCCCGTCTATCCTCAGATAAACCCTGTGGTCACTCTGACCGATGAGCCCTTTCCAAGTGAATTTTCACTGAGGGTTTTTACGTCTAAATCTCATTACCGGAGAGGTGGCTTGACGTGATTCGCTTCTTGATTTGTTCGAGCTCCTACACAGTGTGGAAGACGCTGTCTGGCGTCATGTAACCACATTAGATGTTCTTCCCCTCAAAGATTCCTCCGTCCGGCCTCTGTCTACAGTCATTCTGCCTTGTTCTCTGCAGGAGAGCATCTGTCTTTGAAGATGCAATTATCGGAGCAAACTAATAGCCTTTCAGAAGCAGTAAATCCTGACGTTAGAACAAGAGGGCAGTGTACAGTTAGGCCGATGATAGAGCACCCAGGAGGTTTGAGGTAACAGAGCGACAGGTCTACTGACCACCGGCAGGCTGACAATACGCCAAAGCTCGAAGGCCATTCAGCTGCAGTCAGCCAGAGATATTTTTTGTGTAATCTGACCCACAGGCCTGCATAGACACTTCTGGGTCCTACGAGCATGGCGAGGCACTGTCACATCCCCATGCCCCCCCTTATTTAGCCAGCCTCACGCTGCCTGCAAACGACCCCCTCCACACAGAACCACGTGGCGGTGGGGAATCTGTGGGGTGGGGCGGCAATCTGTGGGCTGTTTTGAAGTAAAACTAGATCTACGTACCGGACCCTAAAAAACTACAAAAAAATGGACAGGAATCTGAATTTAAACCGAGCCGAGACATTCTCCTTCATCAACCCCTGGATCAGATATTTCCTCTTCTTCTTCAGCTTCTTGTTCTGGGTGAGTAGAGAGTTGCACGACCACAGGCCGCTACTGACAAACACTGAGCTCCAAACCAAGTCTTCTTCATACTTCTGAGCATTCAAATGACCAAAAGTCAGCTTTGCTAGACAGAAAAAGTAGCTTATAAATACTGGATAAGGGAAAAGTATTTCAGAGGGTATCTGGAGCTGCATGCAGCAGGAGCGCCCGGCCTCCCCGCTGCTGCCTATTTTAAATTTACTCCAGTTATATATGGACACTGACTGCACATGCATCACTGTAGCAAATGTTGAGTGGTGCGTTCAGTCGGGTTCTGACTCACAGGAAAACAGAAAAACAGCCGGTGACTGTGCAGCCCTGCTGGGGTGTGTCTGTCGTTGTGAATGTTTCCATATATGTTCTGTCAAGTCATGTTACTGGGAAGCTGCTATTGAAAGCATTGTTTCAACAGCAGAAGATTCCCAACGTGAGGTATTTGTACTACAGGGAGTATTTCTGCT